>NC_056735.1:1899875472-1900035472 GCF_019279795.1 Protopterus annectens
GTTCGCTTATCCATTATAGAATTAAACACTTTATAATCATGGTTTAGATTAAAATGGGGCTGTATGAAGCTGGATCTGATGGGTCTTTACCCTCTGTAGGTATTACAGCCACCACCACTTTCTTCCAGAACTTTCGTGCTTTTCCTTCTCTTAAAATACAGTTGAAATCTTCCAGATCTATATCAGTTTTTTCCCTCCTAGCTTCTGAACTTCCACAGGGATACCATTTATTTTTGAGGACTTTCCTGTAGATTGGTTATACATCACCAATTTTATCTCATCCTTTCCTGTCCTAACGTTTAGTAATTGAGCCTCATCTACCTTTAACCTTGGCTTATTTAATTCTTCCATTAATATTTCCATTTGTATCCTTTCTTGATCTCCATATCTCTGCTTTATACAGATTTTCGCAACATTTCTGAAATATTTCTAGTACCTTGTCAGGATCTCTTGTTGTCTTCCTTGTTATAGGCTCTGTAAGCTTGGTGACAACCCTTTCTACTTTCTGTTGTCTGAATCATTGCGCTAAAACTTTTTCTGCTCAGGAGTTCTCAAAAAACAGTTGATTAACAGCAATCTTTCTAAACTCGTGCATGTTATGCAGGTAATGCTTTATTTTCTGCTTTGCATTCTGCAATTGCTACTGTTCTTGTTCTGTGAGATTCCCCCTATTCTGCAATACTTTAACATTTGTCAGTCCCTCAAAATAATTATTGTTACTTCTTAACTGCATCTTTTTCTTTTATTTCCACCCTATTTTTAAACTTCACTTTAATTTTATCCCACTCTCTAGCTGTATTTCCAGAAGAAATTTCTATCTTCTCTAACAAGTCCCAAATAATTTCCACTACCCATTCCTTAAATTCCTCTGTTGTCAAAAGATAGGTGGGAAAGCACTAGTGTCTCATTTTTATGTCATTACCCTGCCTTTTTATTTTTAGTTATTATTGGTGCATGATCTACTGGCAGCTCGACACCGTAAAACTCCACTGCCATTCATGAGCGGACAAATGATCCGCTGTGGCAACCCCTAACTGGAAAAAAGCCGAAAGTAGAAGAAGAAGATTGGTGCATGATCTAAAATAGTTATTGGATGCATATCAAACCTTTCAATTAAATGCATGTTCTTGTGAAATGTAAGTTCTGTCTAACCTAGCTCAGTTTTCGTATCTTGTATCTTGAGGAATAATATATAAATTCAGTCCAAACTCCTACTACTGAATTCACATCTTCCATGCCAAATATTTTCATAAACTTCTTCAAAAATCTTCCCTGCTTTGTTTTATTTTACATTTAGGGCTCCCCAGACATATCTTCACTGCTGTAAATCAAATTTCAGTCCTCACCTATAAGTAATATTTCCTGCTTTAAACTGATTATTTCTCTCAGAATTTTCTTAAGCTCCATTATAGCAGTTCCAGGTGAAATATGAATACATGTCAGTGTAATCCTCTTCCCTTGCCAGTAGCCCCTTAGTACTACAAATTTTATTTTATTTTATTTGACATTTATTAACTGGCTTGGTCCAACTAAGCCAGTGGCCCATTTTCAGTAGAGACCCGAGGAGAAAAGCTCCAGAGATTTTACAGACACCAAGAACAATTTTAACATAGTTAATAGGTAATAAAAAATATAATTGAGATGTACAGAAAAAATGTGAACTAGATAAAAACACATATAGCCGATGCTTTTATTTTTTTTTGTATCAGACAGGTAAAAAAAGGAAATGAAAACGTACCTCAAAAACGAAAGAGTTAACATAGAGCTAAGTATAAGATACATCTATGCCACTTTAATTGCCTAGCTGAGTGTAGTTTATTACTGGCTTGGAGGAGATGAAGAGGTGTAATGGGTTAGGTAGGGTCATAACAGAGACAAGACTTTATGCTAAGTAAATGTAGTCTTAGCTCTTTTTGAAGTGCTTATGGTGGGAGATGGTTCTTATATGTGAGGGGAGTTTGTTCCATGCTTGGGCTATGCTGCATTTGTAGAGTAGCTTTCCAAAAGATTTGTTGGGTTTATAAATGTCAAGGAGTTGATTTGATGTACGGAGAGTGCGGTTCAGGTATAATAGGAAACCAGGGAGGAGAGAGAGAGTCAGGATGTAGGTTTGTATATAATAGAGTGTTTGATTTGAAATTGAGACATTTGGAGTTGTTGGGGTAATTCTAGCCATTTAAGAGAGTTTAGTGCCAGGCAGTGGTGTGTGTTGTGTGAAGAGTTAGTGGCAAATCTGGCTACTTTATGGTAAGTGTGTTGGAGTTTGGAAAGATATGTGGAGTGAATGGAGGTGGGAATAGGTGCTGCATAGAGAAGGGAGGGAAGGAGGAGAGACTGAGCTACACAGAGTCTAGCTTCTGAGTTAAGAAATTTCTTATTTTGGTAAAATAGGCCAAGTTTTTGGTGTTTTTTTTAATATTTTTCTGAACATGGAGATTGAATTTAAGTTCATCATCGATAATTGTGCCTAGGAGCTTAGTGTGGGGTTTGGCTAGGATAGGGGTCTTGTTAAAGGATGTGATGACAAAGGAGGATTTATGGTGAGAGAGAGGGTGAGGAAAGAATAGTAGAAGCTTAGTTTTTTTTTTGGATTTTTAGATGAGCTGATTTTTGGTGCACCACGTTTCAATGGACAGGAAGGATTTTTGGGTTTGTTTGTGGAGGTCAGATAAGTTGTCCAAGATAGAGATAAGTGTAGAATCAGTGTATTGAATGAGGGGGGACTGTTTACAGGAAGTATGGAGGTCATCTGTGAAGATATTGAACAAGAGGGGGCCTAGGATGGATCCTTGGGGGAACAAATTTTATGGGTAGAGAGGAGGAGCAGGAAGTGAGCCATCTAATAGATTGCTGCCTGTTGGAAAGATAGCTGGTAAACCAGGAGAGAGAAGAAGTGGAGAGATTTAGATCTTTGAGTTTAGAGAGGAGTAAGTGGTGGGAAACTGTGTCAAAAGCTTTAGAGAGGTCAAGGAAAAGACAGAATACAAGTTTGTTGTCTCTGGCTTCTGCTACTGTGTGGGTAAAAGTCAACAGTGCAGTAGAAGTACTGTGGTTTGATCTAAATCCATGTTGGGTGTGAGTCAGTAGGTTTTCTTGAAAGAGAAAATTAAGTAGTTGAGTATGGATGCACTTTTCAAGTATTTTTGATAGAGGGGAACGTATGGCTATGGGTCTGTAGTTTGATGGGTCGGTAGCATTTCCACCTTTATGCAGTGGGATGTTGTAAAAGGCTTTCCAGATGGGGACAGTGGCTTCTTCAATGGATCTATTTATGAGCAGGGATACGGGGTAGGCAATGGATTCTGCAGCAAGTTTGGCAAAGACAGGTGGTAGATGATCTGCAGAGGGAGAACAAGGTTTAAGTTTATGCAGGAGAGATTTAATATAGGCTGTGGAGATGGGTTTCAGTGAGAAAGAGGGTGTTGTTTGTTGAAGTAGGGGTGGTTGGAGAAGGGTTAGAGTTATGATTTGTGTGGGTTGGTTTTTGGATGGTATGGAAGTAATTGTTGAGCAGGGTAGCAGTTTCAAGTGGGGTACTATTAGGGAATGGGGAGGGAGTGGATGGGTTGCCAGGATGTAGGATCTTGTTTAGGGTGGCCCAGAATTTTTGTTGGTTAGATATTTGGTCAAATTGGGGTGAGTTGTAGAAGGATTTTTTATCCTTATTGTCTAGTTTTATTGTGAGATTATATAGTTCTTTATAGTTTTGGAGGAGGGCAGGAGTTTTGGTTTTAGCCCAGGCTTTCTAAGCACTGTCTCTTTTGTGCATAAGAGCTCGGGTTTCTTTGGAGAGTCAGGGGGCATAATTAGCTTTAGTTCTGATTTTCCTGGTAGGGGCTAGGGAGTTGAGAATATCTAGGAAAATGTTATTAAATGTGAGAACAGCATCATTAAGGGGGGAGTAGCTGGAGGAAGGACCAGTTAATGGTGGAGTTAAATGAGTTGGCTTTAAAGTTAGTGAGTTTATGACATTCTCGATATGAGTGAGATTTGGGTGATTGGGAAGAGTATCTTTGGATAACGGTGGGAAGATGATCACTTAGGCTATCAGGTAGGGTGCAGGGGTTGTGGTAGAGCTGGTGGGGTATTTGTAAGGATCCAGTTTAGTATAAGATTAGTAGATGAGGTTTTGTGCATGTATGTGGGAGATGTAATAAGTTGGAGGAGCCCATGCAAGTTAATGCACAGTTGTGGGGAGTCTGATGATAGTTTTGACCAGCCAATATTGACATCCCCAAGGATGACTGTTTCATAGTCTATGTTTTGAGACAGCCAGGACAGAATAGTCTTGAGGGTGTGAATATTATTCCCTGGGGGAATATATATGAAGGCAATGGTGATTTTTTGGGGGGAATTTAGATGGCAATTGAGAATAAGTAGTTCACCTGGGTGGAAATTGGGACTTGGGATGGTTATAGGTGAGATGTTAAGATTGTTAGAGAATGGTGACACCACTAACTTTCTTTGGGAGTCTGTCATTACGGTAGATATTATAGCCAGGTGGTTGTATTTCATTGTTAGTGATGTGGGGTTTGAGCCAGGTTTCTGATAGGGTTAAGATATTGGGGGAGGTGTGGGCAATCCAGGCATGAAGATCAGTGTTGTTGTTAACAAGGCTTTGAATATTTAAGGAGTAGATAGCTAGGTGCTTGGGATGACAGTTGGAAAGGCTAGTAGGTTGGGGGGATATGGTGGGTGACAGGGTGGGAAGTTGAGGGAAGAGTTTTTGAGAGTGGTGTTGGGACAAGTTGTAAGTGGGCCGGGGTTGGGATGAATGTCTCCTGATAGCAGGGATGCTAGTGGATGCGTTGTGAGAATTTTTCAGGGAATAGAGCGTGTAGAGCTTTAGTTTGTGTTTGTTGGTGACAGAGGTGTACTGATGAATATTATGTTTATGGAAGCAGAGGTAGGAGATGTAGAGAGACGGGGAAACTATAAATGAATGGATTGTAGGAATTGGGTTATAGGTGCTGGTGATAGGATGAATGAGTGAGTGAGAGAGGTTGGTGTGGTATGAAGTTGAGAAAGTGAGAAGGGCTAGAAGTGGGATGACTGTGTAGAGATGGTGCATTGTGTGTGAGTGGAGGTTAGGAGTTAGGAAAGGGTAGTAAGGGGAAAGTTGAGAAGTAGAGTTAAGTTTGTTTTTGTGGGAGTCCCAGAAAGGAGGAGGTGAAATAGTTTTTGGGTTTGCAGGGAGGAAGTGGTTCTATGTTTGTGGAAGTGGCTGTGGAGAGGAAGTGGAAAAGGATTGTCTTGCAGTTGGGGAAGAGGAATGTCTAGGAGTTATAAATTAAAGCAGAATGGGGTGGGTGGGAATGGGGGGTAGGGTAGGGGAGTTGAGTGAGCTTGTGTGTAGCGAGGGCGAACAGAGAGGGTCTACACCGGGAAAAGATGAACACCACAGAAACAATCTAACAAGCAGGTGAGAGAGAGTACGAAAAGGTAGGAGAGGAAAAGAAAAAAATTTAGCTGGCTCAGGGAAGAAAAAGGTTGTTGTTGTCTTTCGGCTTTTCTCGGTTAGGGGTTGCCACAGCAGAACTCCGGTCTGCTAATGATTGGCAGTAGATTTTCATGAACGCTGAGGTGCCAGTTTGACGTTCAACCTTCAGTGAAGGCACTCCCATTTACGCATGTCTTTCAAATGCCCACCAAACCACTGGGAGGACATGCAGACTCCACACAGAAGGCACTCCCTGCACTCCAGCCGAGAATCGAATGGGAGAACCTCTTGCTGTGAGGCAACAATGCTACTGCTGCACCACCATGGAAGAAAAAGGTAAGGGGGGAAAAGTGGTGAGATGGACAAGGATGCAAGAAGCAGGCAGGAAGCTATTGGTAGTGCATGAGGGTAGTGAGCAAGAAAAAGCAGGGTAAGGGTGACAGAGATAGGTAGAATTAAAAGATCAGTAGGGTGATGTGCAGCTGGACTACAAGCTATGATAACAATAACAGGCTGAGTTAAGCAGTGGTAAGTTGAAGGTAGCAGAACGTACTTTCCTCAAGGGTACAGGTGGTGTAGGTAGGATTGTGGTCCAGGAAGGTTCCAACCAGGCAGTGGGTAGGAGAGGCAGTTAACTTGTCAGTGAGCACTATTAACCTAGGAAAAAAAGTGAAATAAAAAATTTAGAATACAGGGTAATAAAAGTTTTAATGCAGGTGCTATAGAGTAAAAGAGTGAAAGGGAAAGGATAAGAGAGGCAGCTGGAAGTGTGTACTTGTGGGTGGGGGGGGTAAAGATACTGTATGGGTGAGGGAATGAGGATGCAAGAGAAGCCTAGATTTGTGTGAGGGATAGCTGTTCTTAGAGAGCTAGGCAAGTCTGCAGGTAGTATGGGACTAGAAAAAAGTGCAGGAGGGTTAGAGGTTGGTTAATGGAATAATGGAGGGGTACATGCTGGCTGGGTTCACATTGACATAGGCATATAGAGGGTTTGAGAACAAAAAGAAAAATGTATTGACTATGGTCAGTTGTCTGAATGTAGACACTTCAAAAGAGTACCTAGGCACAAATAGATAAACAGCAGCCAGTGAATATGCTGATTGACATGCAGTTTTATATCAATAATAAGTTAGACTCTAGCAGGTAGCACAAATGCGAATACTTAGGCAGGCAACAAGAAAGTTAGCAACTGTTATGTATGGGTCTATATCACATAGTCGGAGTTTTATAACTTCGAACTTGGAATGTTCGAACCATTCCGTTCGAAGTTACAAAACTTCGACTAGTGATTAAAAAAAAGAAGTAAAAACAAAAACTGTTGTAAGCAGGGGCAAGCCTCCCTGCACCCCCACTACTTAAATATACCAACTCCGAGATCACACCACATTGAAATGAACGGAAACCTCCCCTTACAGAGATTTCCGTTTAAATGCTCGGACTTGTACAAGTTCGAACTTATGGTCTCGACCAATTGGGGTTCGAACTTGTACAAGTTTGAACCCATTATGTATACACTACAGGAAATACAGGTCATGGAATAGCCTTTACGCTGTCTCTATGCAGTTCCTCAGTACACTACAAGAAATACAGGCCATGGATTAGTCTTTACACTGTGTATCTATGCAGTTCCTCAGCAAGTATAGTAAATTCAGCAAATATAGGCAAGTAATAAAACAGATTACATAGTAGTAGTTATGTGCAGTCACTTAAAAAGGCATGTATAAAAAGAGCAGTTGTGTGGTACTTATAGGCAAGTAATAAAACAATTTAACAGCTGCAATGTGCGCACGCCTCTAGGTAGGATTGTGGTCCAGGAAGGTTCCAACCAGGCAGTGGGCAGGAGAGGGAGTTAACTTGTCAGTGACCACTATTAACTTTCCTCAAGGGTAAAGGCGCTGTAGGTAGGATTGTGGTCCAGGAAAGTTCCAACCAGGCAGTGGGTAGGGGAGGCAGTTAACTTGTCAGTGAGCACTAATAACCTTAAATTCACTGCCGATTCATCAATATTACACACTGGCAGTATCCAAAGTATAAGTTGGCAGATAAAAGACATTCACAGTTGCACAATCACCAGTTCCATGAGCAAAAAGAGCAATTACAGGAAAGTGAATGGAGAATAAAGATAAATCTACCATTATTATCTTTTTTCCCTATTCTATCACTTTTGGAGCTCCTTTTGCAATGAATATAAGTAGTTTTCTTTTCCTTTTCCCCAGGTATTCTGCTGAATAACCATTCTGAAAACCTTTCTTTATCAAATCCACACATTCAGTTCTTTCCAAATGCATCTCCTGTGGCATCGTTATTTGCACTGTACATTTTAATGCAGTTCACTACTCTTTTTTTTGTATATATCTGTGAGACCAATAATAATTAAAGATAATATAGAAAGCACCATTATGTTAGAAAGTTATTCCCACCTTTATTTGTAACAGCTTTTGTGTTAAAATCTAGTTCCAGCTTTTGTGTTACATGCATACACTACTGTTTGGCAGGTTGATCTTCTATACAGTTGTTTCTTGTCATATGATTTAAGCCTATATCACATCTTACAAAACTTTTTTTTTATTGAAAGCCCTCAAACAAAAAAAACAAATACACCAGTAAAACCTATTAAATTAATACTAAAACAAACCTGTGTACATCTTCAAATATTGAAGTTTTACCCTCCTAATTGGAACAATTGTCCCAAACTGACAACCACATTCATAGACTTGTATTACCCTAAAAGTAAGGTTATCCATGCTAAGATGCATGGTACAGCCTGTGCTTCTACTAAGTGCTGTCTGATTTTGTCTTCTTTATTGCTATCTCAGAATGGGAAATCCCTAGACTGTTTCAGAAAACATATCCTAGTCATTGAAAGAAAGAAGTATTCTGTTTTTATTGCTCTTTATCTGAATGTCTCCATGGAGACATGAGAACCAGATACAGAGTTGCTTCATCAAGCATTTATTTATTTGCTGCAGAAAAGTTTTAGTTCTTTTTTATTTATTTTCTTTCTGATAAACTTGTTACTAGACCAAGCCAAGAGCCTTAATTCTGCCATTCCCCTGAGCAAGAATAAGAAAAAGCACATCAGTTTGTCTGGTATAATACTCTATTGACCAGACTTTTTTTTCTCTATTGTAGTGCCTACATTTCTTAAAACTGAACAGGGAGAAAGAGAAAAGGAAAAGTGAGGGTAACAGTTTAGTGTCCCCATTACACTTGCAAATGACTGGCAAAACTTTATAGCATGCAGATTATATCATGCACTAAAATATTACTGTTAAGAAAAAAAATTGTTTTACTTAGAGTTAATTCTCTCCCTCCTCTTCCTCACCCCTAAGTGTTCCTCCAAACATTAATGACATAAAGTAGGGCATATGCTTTAGAGTCCCCTAAAAGTTTAACAAAGTAAAAAAAAGTCCAATATTTCCAGGCTCTCTTGTTCTGTCATGTTTCAGAAATGTAATTAATGCTTTGCTGTGTAATCTCACTTTTGTCAATTTCTGAGTTGCTGGTTTTATTCCCATTAATCTTCATCTTCCAAATTCAGTCTCTGCTTCATTTCCAATGTACTCTTGGTTCTTCTACTCAACACTTGTGCTTTTTCTGTCTCAAGCATTTCCCGTTGACACTTTGGAAAAGGTTTCACTGGCACAGTCTCTCTGTGGTCTTTATTACCAGAAGAGTAAGAAGCAGAATCTCCTTCTGTTTCTTGACTCACTTTTTGTTGGACAAACGTTTATATTTCCTCCATAGCATGTTCTGCATCGAAAATGATTTTGTCCCTCCAAGAAAGAATATTTTGAAGATAGCTGGGTACAGCAGTATGAATATCATGCCTGCTTCTTAACAGTCCATGATTAGTGGAATAAATTTACTCCTCTTCAACCTGTTGTACAATGAGTAATCATTTTCCAAAAACACTCTACTGTCTCCCACTTTTAATACTTTGTCCTTCTGCCACTGTTTTTGTAAGATTATGCTCAACAAGGTTTTAAGGTTGAATGTAACTTTGCTACAAATATGCAACATAAATAAGGAATGAGATAAAGCTTGCTTAAATGCAGAAACAGAGTTTAGTAATATGTGATTAGCATCCATACTAAATGACTGTGGCTTAAAAAAAATAAGGAACTTACTTCTGACTGTATTACACACACATCAAGAAAGCTGACTTCTTACAGACATGACAAGAATGTCATTTGCTTTCTTTAAAGAACTGACAACAGGATATGTTTTTCTAAGAAAGTTTAAAAATATGTGTTTCTAATCCACAAGGCGTTTCCCTGAAGACAGTTTACTTATCAGCATTTGCACAAGAACAGATGTGTCAGCATTTGCGTCATCAACACAGTATCTTTCCAAAACCAAGAGGGAGTGTTTAAAAATATATATAAATTCTGTATTAAATCCAGTTATGTTAGGGGTACTGGTAGGGACACATTTTGTCCTGAGGTAAATGTTATATCTCTCCCATCATCTGTACTATATGAGAAGTAAAGTAGAACATTTTCTGAAGCTGTAACAGAAGTATGTGTGGTTTATTATGAAAGTTATTGGTTACTGCTCTTAAAGACAGGTGCTGCAAAGTATATTCTCTCAGTGTATATTCTGCAAGTTTCTGTATGCAACAGACTATGAGCCAGCAAGACTGTGTGTCTTAAGAAGACTTCAAATCCATCACAGTAAGCATCAGAGTAACAGCACAGTGCTTATAGCACATATAAAATTAATTTTTCATAAATTTTTCAATGGCAAGCCTGCCTGCATTTGAACCTAAAATCTGCATTCGAACACAGAGAGTGATGGTAAGCCCTGCAGAGGGTTACTTCAGTCAATTTGCAGTAACTAACAGTTGTATGTATGTTTGAATCCTAAACAGAAGTATTCCAGTTTATGCAGCTTGCAGTAGTAAAGTTTTATAGACGTTTACATCCGGAGTGAGACTGAAGTTCAAGTTGCAGTGTCATAAATTCTCCAAGAAAAGGTGGACATCTACTTTCACAGCAGTCCGCTGCCTGTTGTGTTTCTCCAGCTTCTCGAGTGACTTTGAAAAATTTCCAACCATTTGCAATAACAGCCTGATCACCTGTTTTCTTACTAACTGGTAAGACGTTTTTCTGTCACATTTTTTAGTATGGATGCTTTTAGACAGTTTGTATATTATTAGACATTTTGGATGTTATTAGACAGTATGGATATTTTCAGACATAATTCAAGCAAATGTAAACCAAGCTTTAGTAAATTGCAATGTTGGTATACACAACACATTAGTAAATGTAAAACCTTATTAGGGCAGGTTGATAGTAAGGCATTATGCAAATGTATTACAATATTTGACTGGTATCTCAAAGAAAACCATGTGGGGTATGACAAATGTTTATTGTGTGATTCAGATGTTAAACAGCTATGTCCTGTCACCACATGTGAAAGGTTAATTTCAGAGTTGCAACAGGAGTCAAATCAGTTACTAACAGGATCTCTATTACATTTTGTTACAAAAGAATGTAATAAACTTCTAAGAGACAGACACAATGAGTTCAGGAAGTTTAGACAAGTTATACAAATATTTTTTCCAAAAGTGCATAGGAGTTTCAGATTCAGCAGAACAGGTTCCTGTGACATATCAGGCAGACCATGAGGAAACTCTTCAACAGCAGTTACAAGATGAAGAAAATAGATTAGCTAAACTGACAGAGACCGACTTTCTACATACATTGGGAAAGAGCAGGAAACTACAGCTGATCTGTACAAAAGAGATATATTTTATAATATGTTTGTGTTTTGAAAATGGTTAAGCATACATGGTAGGATGGTAAAATACAAATCATTCTCAAATGTTTAAAACTTCCATTCAACTAAAGCAAAATATTTATCAGTACTACAGTAGAGTAGAGCGTATGACCGCCATTCTCATAGCATAGTGAAACGGTAAACAAAACAGTTCTAGTGTATAAAATTAAATAAAAATAGTTAATAAGAGTAAAGATTTAAAGTCACAACACTGACATGCTTGTATAAAGATTTAAAGTGACAAGACTGACATGCATGTATTTTCTTTTTATACAATGCACAAGAATAACAGGCAAACAACAGAAAATATAAATAATGTAAATATAAACATGTGTTAGTTAAGCTAATATCTATTTATTTTTTACATCTTTTTATAATTGTATAGTAACATCACACCAAACAGTTAAAGTTCTGAATTTTAAAAAGAAATAAAATCACGGATGAAATTAGTCAAGCAATCTTTGTAAAATGAATGACAGAGCAGTTAAATAAAAAAAAAAAATACTGAAATCAAAAGTTAAAAAATATGTAAGCTAACTGTAAAATAATGTTTAGTTTGCTTAGTTATACAAATCACAAATATAATACTAAGTGTTTTCTAACTGCATTTTACTAACAGATAATTAAAGGAAAAATGCTAAAAGGGTTAACTGAAATGTGAGCTCAGACCTTCCTAGACTGGATGAATAGTTACAGGAAATGTTGAAAAGATAAGAAAGAAGACTGATTACCAGACAAGTGGCTTGAGTTTTTCTAAAAACTTATTGTTATTAAAATATAATTGTTAAAATGTTCACATGCAACAGTATTTGGTAATTATAATAAAACATCACAACTGTGCATATATGTCACTGATAAAAGTAAAAAAAACCTCAGTTACATCAAGTATATCCAACAGATGGGTTATATTATACATACAGTTCAAATAAAGTATACAGGAAGGTACAAATAACTACTACTAGTAGACGTAGACAGCAAAGGCAACAGAAAAAATATATATATTCTGTCATTAAAAGCCAAAAAAAATTATTAAATCGGACAAAGGTCTATAGTTTAATAACCTAATAAAGCAAATGTATTATAAAGCAAATAAACAATAGTGCAATACTACAGGGGGATGGGTTCCTTCTCAGTTTTACACTGACTGAGTGAGCAGTATTGCAAAAGGGTATAAAATAAAGCTACAGGAAGAAATATCTCATTCCTTCTTGACAATACTCTTTCAGGGGGGGAGGGTAAAACAGGTATTAGTGCATTAAAAATATTGGTAAACAGATTAAACCTGACAGTATAAGATATTTTACAAGTTGCTAATAGCTGTCATTCTAGTTATTATTGTATTGTTTAGTATTAAATTGTATTTACAACCTGTTAAACTGTAAAGCTATACAAGAAATGACTTAAAGTTGCTTTATTAAAGCTATGCAAGAGAGAGTAAAGATATGTAAAAATTGAGCAAGAATGGTCACTATTTTAATACGTTTTTGGCAAGATAAGTTGGTATGCAAAAAGCATAGTTGCCTCTGGTGGCAATTTCACTAGATACTTCTAAAGAAACATAAGAATTTTCCAAGATTTTGCTTGATGTTAATGTTACTAAATTTGTAGATTGGACTATGTACAAATACAAAATAATTCAGTACAAATGAAATTAATGTCTAGTAACAAATATGTGTGAAAAAACATGTTTAAAAAAGAATTGGGTCCAGGATAGCTGCTAGATTGAAATGCATGAATAGCAAACAGTCTGTGTAAATACACACTGTACAGGATACATTGTAATAAGTTCAAAAGTAAGTTGTCAAGTTGTAATATTATCACTAATTTTAAGTTGGAATCTTATTGGTTACCCCAGTTAAAGGAAAATTATATTAAAATATTGTATTCATACATCTAATGTACTAATATGTACATAACATTCTTTAGTATATACATCATGTTTTTTTTTAATCCTCAAGTGTTAAATATACTGAAATAATTGCCTTCAAATATTTATTATCTAAGCCCAGTTCAGTACTTTATGTTCACTTCACTGTCAACCAAGATGTTAATGGACAGTTCAGAGACATGACTACAATGTTATGGTTAAAATGACATTGAAACTGTATATTTCAGCAGTGTATAAATGCTTGGAGTAGCACATAGTTCTTGTCTCTTATAGATATTAGTCTGTCTCTAATCTTTTGATATAAAGTAATCAATAAAAGTAAAGATTTAATTCAACAGGTGCAAAGAGTTAATAAAAGAGTACTACGTCTTAAATGAAATTCTGTGATTGCAAAAGAATAAATTAATCAAGTTAAAAATAAATAAAACTAAAGCAGACACAGCTCATAACTGATAAAATATTTTCACAGAATGGTCTGTAAAAGAAAATGTTGTTAAATATATTCAGTTTTAGTAGTAATACTTGATATCACTGTATTAACTATGTAAAATTGCATTTTGACTTGTATCAAAAGAAGACTAAAGATTTTGTTTCTTAATGTGTTTTCATTAGGGAATTGTAAGATTATGCTCAACAAGGTTTTAAAGTTGAATGTAACTTTGCTACAAATATGCAACATGAATAAGGAATAAGATAAAGCTTGCTTAAATGCAGAAACAGAGTTTAGTAATATGTGATTAGCATCCATACTAAATGACTGTGGCTTAAAAAATAAGGAACTTGCTTATGAGTGTATTACACACACATCAAGAAAGCTGACTTCTTACAGACATGACAAGAATGTCATTTGCTTTCTTTAAAGAACTGACAACAGGACATGTTTTTCTAAGAAAGTTTAAAAAATATGCTTTTCAAATCCACAAGGCATTTCCCTGAAGACAGTTTACATATCAGCATTTGCACAAGAACAGATGTGTCAGCATTTGCGTCATCAAGGCAGTATCTTTCCAAAACCAAGAGGGAGTGTTTAACTAAAAATATATATAAATTCTGTATTAAATCCAGTTATGTTAGGGGTACTGGTAGGGACACATTTTGTCCTGAGGTAAATGTTATATCTCTGACATCATCTGTACTATATGAGAAGTAAAGTAGAACATTTTCTGAAGCTGTAACAGAAGTATATGTGGTTTATTATAACAGTTATTGGTTACTGCTCTTAAAGACAGGTGCTACAAAGTATATTCTCTCATCAATGTATATTCTGCAAGTTTCTGTATGCAACAGACTGTGAGCCAGCAAGACTGAGTGTCTTAAGAAGACTTCAAATCCATCACAGTAAGCATCAGAGTAACAGCACAGTGCTTTGGCACAATAAAATTAATTTTTCAGTTTTGTCTGAATCAACTCCTTCTGCTTGTAGGAGTGCATCTTTACTATTAAAGGTCTAGGAAGCTTTCTTATGGCCAGGTTTAGAGCATATACACAATGTGCCCTTTCAATTAACAACTCCTGCTGTGGAATACCAGTCCACTTGCTTATTCATGCTTTCATAAAATTAATATAGTCTGTTCCTTCCAGCTGCTCTGGTACTGGAGAAAATCTCAGGTTTTGCCTACGTGCTTTGGCTTCTCATTCTATTAGTTTTTTTAAACATCTCTTGAGCAATCTCATATTCAGCCAGCCTTTTCTTCATTTTGACCTCTGAGTTTTTCAGTTTTATCACCTCATCTGAATGTCTGTCTGAAGCTTCTTCATTTTTTTTCCAGTCTTTTTGAGTTGATATACTGCATTAATGTTTCTTTTATTTTAATCAGCTCTGAGAGCATTTCATTTATATTTTTCCTCTAGGTTATTGGAAATCATGTCTTGCACCAAAGCTGGAGCTTGCACTGCTTTTTGCTAACAGCTGCAGAATTCTTCCCAGTCTGTGTTTTTTTTCCTCACTTTTTGTGACTGATTTTCTTTCAGGTAATCTGAATTTCTTTTTTGCTGGCATCCAGGCAGTGCACTTACTAGCCACTTACTGAAATTTACCCCAAAATATGAGCTTACTGGCTCTCTCTTCTGAGTTTGTTTTCACACCAGGAGAGCTGAATTTAAGCTCAATATGCAGCCATCTGGGAAGTCTCCAGTATAGATGAAAAATTGAAAAGAATCATTGGGAGGTTGGGGACACTCACAGTAAACATTAGGGCAATGTGGCTAAAAACAGATTCTAGTTGGAAGGCCAATGAATTTTTGAAAGGTTCAATTGCCAGAACAGATAAAAGAACAATTGACCTTGAAGAAAAGATGAAATGGTGATAAAGTAAAATGAATAAGCTCAGATGCAGGATAGATAGATTGTTGAGTAGAGAGGAATATTTGGCGAATGAGTCACAATATCAGAATTATGGGCTTATTGGAAGGAGTGAAGAGTGCAGAGTCAGTAAAATTCTTGGAAGAATTACTGATTAATTTAACTAAAAGCATCTCTTGTATGGACTATTAGGTAATCTAGGTGCAAAGAGCCGACCAGGCTAATAAACTGTCAATAAAGCCTTGCCAACTTATTGTAAAATGCCACAGCTGTAGCCATTTGTCAAAGCCTTGTCATAAAATGCCACAACTGTAGGCTTAAAGAATGGTTTGTATCACAGGCTGCAACACAAAAAGGTTTAATGTTTGTTAGGCTCAGGGTCAGAATTTGAAGATTTCTCTGCATCTGTATAAAAGCAATATACAAGGCTGTTCCTACTATTTAGGATTTGAGGAGAGAATATGCTGTGGTTCATTTAACAGACTGCAGTATTCTCTATTCTGTGGTAGGGGGTGAATGTTGGAGATGGTCAGTGAAAGTTTATGCTGAAATAGTGAAGAGACGCAATTCTTGGTGGCAAGTTGATTGGCAGGATGGTGAGAGAGTGTATGAGTACTCAGATCTCTGTCATTTTGAAAGTATTGGTGTGAATCCTTAATACTGTTCAATAAACTGGGTCATGCAGGCAGTAACATGCCCAGCTGGACCACAAAAGACAGTCTGTGCAAGTGCTTGTGCTATGCTTTCTGATAAACTATTAAGAGCAGTGGCAGTACTTATAGAGAAGTTTAGAAAACCCAGAACAGGAAAATATCATTCATAGGGTGGCTGATGCTGTCAGTGAGCTAAATGGAGAGGACAGCCATGGAGAAGAGACATTGATGCCCAAAAGAATAAGGGTGTTGGAACCAAAACTAACTGGGACTGAAATAACTTAGCTTGTTTGTCAGGGAGCCAAAGAAGCAGATACTCCAGTGGCAGAGTAAGAACTGGGAGCTTTGTTGTGGTAGTCTGTACAATTTCTAAGCATTGAATGATTTTGTTTTTTGTCCTTCCAGATCTTGATTCTGCGAAAACTCTTACATATTACCATTGCATAAAGTTGGTGTTTTCTCATATCTTCCATTTATTGGTCCATCACCATTTTCTCAACTCTTTCTAAAAGTACTAGAAAATATACCCAAAACCAACTATTTAACTTTCTGACAATAATCTCTATTACCTAACATGGATTTCATCAACATCACAGTACTGTCTATACCCCTTAACCCCTGCCAAAAAACAACAATTTACAGAGACAATCAAATCAGTAGTCAAACTCTGTCCACACTATGTAAAACAAAAAGACACTATTTTAATGAAACATTGAGCACTTCTGTCTTCTTGTATCCAATACTTCATCAGAACTGTTCGAAAGTTTAAAACACAGGACTTGAATATCCACATCACTTCAGCCACATGGCCATTCTAAATCATAATATTTTGCTCACCCAAAACATATAAAAAAAAATCCATATAATATGAATCGTAACACTCTTAAAAAGCATTATCTGTATAAAGACAGATATTTTTTGCACAAAAACAATTCATACTCCAAATCCATGTGGAACTACCATTTTTTTTTTAAACACACTGAATCTACCAATACAATTCATGTAATTCTGTACACTCCTTCCAGGGCCCCCTTTTGTGTTAACTGCTATATTTTCTAGGACTGTAAAAAAACTATGGGAAAAATATGTTTTACCATGTTTAGCAAGGGCATTATTCAAATTTATCCTACATGTATCATAAATATGCTTGTAAGCATGTTCTCTAAGGCTCTTTTCCATTTTTCAGACATAAAATTAATCACATTTATGGAAACAAGCCAGGTAAATAACATCCTTGGTGCCACAAATAAAGTTTCCCTTTACAGCCACTCCCTTATCCATCTTGAATAAATTATACTGTAGGATTAAGGGCCATTGTCTACACATCCCACAGCCTTATCATGTTGATTGTTGCTTTCAACTAAATTTTTCTTCCCATCTTTAACAAATTTCCCCAGTATAATGTAAAGTATCCCAAATCTTTTTCATTATATTTTAATAAGTATCCAATCCATATACTGTAGGTCATAATCATACACTTTCCTGATGTGTCAAAAAATGGGGTTCTGTCCATTCTTATGTTTAACTGAGTATCCATATTCCCTAATAATAATTAAGTGAACTGGTGCCACATCTGTGTGCCCTGTTCAGTCACAGCCTCACCTCAGGCTTTGTCTCTACTGAATGGCACACTGCTACAGTCATCCCTGTCCATAACGAGAGAGCGACTACAGACCTTGGGAATTATCGCTCCATTAGCCTGACAAGTCTGCTATGTAAAGCTATGGAGAGCATCATCATGAACCTGATTAACAAAGATATTAGGAAAAAACTCTAGACCCCACGCAATTTGGCTTTATGAAAGGGAGATCATGCCTGCTCAACCTGGTTGACTTCTTTGAGTCAGTCACCAGGGCTGTGGATGAAGGTAAGGCAGTCCATACAGCCTAGCTCGATCTGGCCAAGGCCTTTGATACCATTCCTTACTTGGGAGTTATTGATAAACTCACCAAACTAGGCACCAACCCCTATATCACTAGGTGAGTTGCAAATTGGCTCGCAGATAGAACACACAGTTTGAAAGTAGCAGACTCCAAGTCAGACTGCAGTGATCGGTCCTGGATCCTCTCCTGTTCGGCATCTACTTCTCAGAAGTCCAGGCCAACACATAGGGACTCTGGCTGACCAAGTTGGTAGATGACTGCAAGCTGGGAGCCATTATCCCCAAGTGATGCAGACATCCTACAGAAAGGCCTCACTGAGACCAATGACTGGTGTCAAAACCATGGTCTTAAGCTTAACGCCAAAAAATGTTGTCATCCCCTTTGGAAAAAACTCAGTTCCCACTAATTACCACCTCAATGGGAGCCCACTGAACACTGAAGGATTTATAAGAGATCTGGAAATGCAGGTTGACTGCAACCTCTCCTTTGACCACCACATTGCCACTGTGGTCAGAAAGTCCTTCTATGTGGCACATCTCATTGCGAAGAGTTTTGGTTCCAGGAAGAAAGAGGTCATCATCTCTCTCTACTCTTCCCTCATTAGACCAATCATCAAGTATAATGCCCCATTTGGCATGTACCTCACTAGACACCTGCAACAGCTGGAGAGGCCACAGAAGTACCTCACTAAGAGGATCCTAGACATTAAACACATGTCCTACAAAGACAGACTCAAAAGACTCCAGCTATTCTCTGTCTCTATCACTTACTTAGAGGCGATCTCTGCTTGACTTACAAAGCCATGTCTGATCCAGCACCATTAGAAATGCTACATCTAAGGAAATCCCATTCCCTCCACACCACATGCTCCAGAGACCTCAACCTCATTATCACAATCAACAGGACATGCTGGAGGGACAGGTTCCTCACCCAGAGACTGCCCATGCTCTGGAATAGACTTCCCATACATGTCAAGCAGAGTAACTCGCTGTCCCTCTTCAAGAGAAATCTTGATGAGTGGATGGGTAATAGAAAGTTCACCCCCAGGGATCACTCCAGTGGCTCTACTTAATAGAGGCACTGGGAACTAATGTCAGGCAGCACAATGGCAGGGCACTTCTTTGGGCTAGGCTTGTAAAGGCCCCAGGGCCATTAGCCTAGTATACACCTATGAACCTATGAAAATTCCATCATTTGTTTTGGAAATGACTTCTCTATGTACGTCCACCATTAACTGATTAGGATAACCCCTTCTAGACAACATGTTCACCAATTTCTTCCTTTTCCCTAAAAAGTGTCATTTGATGCCATCCTCACCAGTCTTAGCATTTGTCCCTTGAATAGGGCTCTTTTCTGCCTAAATGGATGGAAACATTAAAAAAGTAAAGCAAGGAAGTGAAGCATTTTGGTTTTCAATGCATTGTGGAACAAAATTTCTGTATCTGATTAACACAATAAGTAACACATAAAAACCCTTTTGTTCAATTAATATAACTAATAAACTTCTCCGGTTGCTGTAATGAGTGTGTCCAAAAATACAGATACCACCTAAAATCAGTTGTAAAAATTCCAACACTGCCTAAATTCTGAACTGACTATAAATATCCTCTGCTGGTATACTGTAACCGAATTTGTGAACATTGGGGCACATACCTCACACAGAGAAACACCTCTGTTTTTCCTGGTGAAACAGTTCTCCTTCAAAAAATATATAATAGTTTTCCTAATTCCATTAGTTCTCCTTCAAAAAATATATAATAGTTTTCCTAAGACTAATTCCATTAGTTGACATACAGTTGTACTATCTGTAGTTGTTATTTATGTCAACTGAAATATCATGTAACCATCCAAGAAATGGTTTTTCACATCAGTGGTTATAAAGATGAGATTGTCATTACACACATCATTACATTTTTTAAACATTTTAAAGAATCTTTGAGGAGATGTGGGAATTTTTTTCACTTACTTTAAAATTGAGTTATTGGATGGGTTTCAAATTATCCAGCATAGACAGTTGGTGTAAGTGGTGGATCATACAAATCCTCATCAGTTTTTGGAAGTTCAAAAATCTTTGGTATCAAATGTTTATTCACTTTTAGGTAATTATTAGTTTTCTGGGAAATGTGTCCTTGGGTTAACATATCAAATAATGCATCAATTTTTGTATGCACAGTATTAGTTTCATTTCTCAAAAGTGAGTGTAGGTGTAACAATTCAGAATATTGTACATCTTAACCACATAATCTAACTGCTTCAGGACACTCAATCCACTTTCTTATCAAGTTTCATAATCCTGATACTGTTATCAGAATAACCCTCAATAACATTATCTCTTCTTTGAAAAGGTTATACCAAAACCTTTTGTTTTTACTTTTATATCAAATTCTAATATCATTCTCACAGATCTTACCAAATAAATTCAAAATAGGATGCATTTGGGGGTTAAACACACTACTCCTATGCATGATATCTGCCATGGAGCATATCTCAGTGTTGTGGCTTTGAAATCATAATGCAATATTCAATTTTCTTACACACAGCCTCAATCAGTGATAGTTTCAACTGTATTACATCATTTAATGGAAATAAATGTAAGTACATTCAAGCAGAGTGCAAGAATCAATAATGTAAGGAAAAAAACTTTAAAGATCTTAAAATTTAAATGAAAGTTTTCATGAATTGTTACCACTATTAATCCCTGTTCACTCTAGTAGAACCTTGAACTCTTCACCCTATAATCAATACCTCAGTGATTGCTCTGTTGGTTCTAGGAGCTGGATCTCATTAAATAAATGTGGGACTGTTGATTCCTCAGCCATTTCAAACATCACAAGGGTGGGACCCCAAAAGGATCTCTCATTATTGTAAGCATTGTCATCTGTAAATTTGACGTTTCTGTTCCACACTGTCAAGAGTTAACCGCAAGGATAGAATTGTCTGATACCCTGTGTTTAAGTGGAAACTGGATATTATTGATTCCTTTTACAGTCTCTTTTATCTCTTTCAATTTTTTTCTCTTTCCATTTCTGAACCCACTAACACATTCTCAATTTTAGAAAAAAATTCCATTATATTTACTTTCATGTACTGAAAACAATAAATCTTTCATGACTGATTTATCCAAAGTCATGTCAGATTGCATTCTACACATTTCATGGTGATTAGTTGGCATAACTACCACCATTAACTCATACGTATTTTTATCAAATAAGGCCAAATGTTTCTCAGGTAGCTTGGAACCTTTCACCAACATGTGAGGTACTTCCATGACTGTAAACTCTGGTGCATTCTGGGTCTGAACACATTGCTGGGCGTAACAGTTTTCTAGTTGTAATTTTCTATATTTACTAAGCTTGTCTTTAAACTCATTAAATTGTTCTTTTTTTCCAGATTTTTAGTTGACATATTTTCCAGTTATATAAGAGAAATGACCTCTTGAAAGGAGGTATTAATATTAACTTGATTCTTCCCTATAACTGACATAGAAATGCAAGATGTCTGACCGTTTGAGTTTTGTGTGTGTGTGTGTATGTATATATATATATATATATATATATATATATATATATATATATATATATATATATATGCCCACTGTACATAATCGAAATTTCAAAATGCCGAAACCCATATGGCCGAGACCATATGTTCAACTTTTGAAATTTCGAACATGCAAAACAAAACAAAAAAACCCCAAAAACCTACCTACACATTGCTAGCAGGGAAGCAAACCCCCCCTGCACCCCCACCGCCCCCGCTATTTAAATATACCAACTCCAAGATCGCACTACAGTGTGGAAAATGGAAATGTTCCCATTCCGCGCTATAGGGAGCTGTCCGTTCAGAATGTTCGAACTTCTAAAGGTCGATCATATGGTCTCGGCCATATGAAAGTTGGCCTTTTGGAAGTTCGATCATCTGTAGGGGACCCATATATGATATGTATGTATATATATATATATATATATATATATATATGTGTGTGTGTGTGTGTGTGTGTGTGTGTGTGTGTGTGTGTGTATATATATATATATATATATATATATATATATATATATATATATATATATATATATAAAATACACATTCTCACTCTCATTCCAAAATCATTTTCATGAGGTAATCTTGTCTTGAGTAGCCTTACATTAGAAACACACAATCCAGAAACTTGTTTAGGTCAAATTAAATTTGCCGGAACAGGACTTGCAAGAATTTGCATACAAAGATTCACTAGTAGAGTAAAGTTACCTACTAGAGGTGAAAGTTCCTTAACTAGAATCTTGTGAACCTGCAGTGGAGGTTGGAGATGTAACACTATAAACTGCCATAAAAAAGGAAGAAAAAAAGTAACCCCAAAAAGCAGCAAACCAAAGCAATGGTCAAACCAGTAACCAAATAAATGATATCCATGCTGCATAAAACACAAGACAGATTTTTAAAGAAATTCTGAATGCTTTCATCTTCTGATATCCAAGATGACTTCAGAACTCTTAGAAAGTTTAAAACACAGTCCTTAAATAGCCATGTTAAATAGCCATGTCACTTTAACCATGTGACCATTTCAAACCTCAATATTTTCTACAAATAAAACATGTAACATGTAAAACAAAACATCTTTATAATATAAATTATAGCATCCTTGAAAACATTGTTTGCATAAAGACAATTATTTATATAGAGACAAATAATTTGTACCCCAAATCCACAGGGAAGTATGCATTTCCTAAGGAACCTGAAGGAATTTATACTTTAAAACACTCTGCATTGATGTAAGTTCATACAAAACTGGTGGGGAATTAGCCCTTAATCTAATCTGCAGTTATGATTCACATACTTCTTTATGCTGCTTCCAGGACTCCCCTCTTGTGCCGACTGTTATCTTTTCCGGGACTGTAAACAAAAACCTGTGGGAAAGATACATTTTAACATGTTTAGCAAGGATAGTATTCAAATTTATCCTATACTTGTATCATGAATATGGTTGTAAACACATTCTCTATGACATACAGTGAATTACATTTCTGACAACAAGCCAGGTAAATAACATCCTTTGAGCCACAATTTAAAGTGCTCATTTATGTACAACCCTGTAAGTACCTTGAATTGAATTATCTTGTACGATAAAGGGGCTTTATCCGGACATCCTACTTTCGAAGCTTCCATCAAGTGGACCCACATATTATTTTCAGCAAAGTATTTAAAATTCATCTGTCTCCTAAAAATAAAACTTGTGTTCCCTCCAATTTTATGGCAACCCCCCCCCCCATTATAAGTTATTTTAATAAGTACTAAATCCAAATTGCAGGTCATAAACATACATTTTCCAGATGAATAAAAATGGGGATCTTTCCATTCTTATGGTTAACTGGGGCATCCCTATTCTCCCTAGTAATGGTTTGAAAATCACCATTTGTTCCTTGGCTGGGGCCCTTTTCTGATTAAACAGATTGCAGCTTTGAAAAAGAAGCAAGGAATGTGTGTATGTTGGTTTTTTATTTTTAATGCTCATGTTGTCACAGTCCTTAGTAATTTCTACATCCAAATAACACGTTCTATCTAGAGAAGCATTATAAGTAAAATGTAAAAACTTCATTGTTGAATTTATGTAGCTAATACATTTCTCCGCTTGTTCTAATGAGGTTGTCCAAAAATACAGGTGTCATCTAAATATGTGGTATAAAAATGCCAATGCTGCCTAATGGGAGGCTTGAATATAAATATCCTTTCCCACTATACCATGACGAAATTTGCAAACACTGGGGAATATGCTGCACCCATTACAATGAATTTTCCTGCTTGAACAATGCATCTTAAAAATATGTATAATTATTTTCTAAGACTAATTCCATTATTTGACATACTGTATAAACTACAAGGACTGTGAGACTGCTATTGGTGTATAACTGCATTGGATCTTGGTGACTTTTGAGTTGCCCACGTCTGAAAGCTCTTCTCATCTGCTCAACTACTGGGAATCAAAGGTCAAACTGGAAAGACTCTCCTCTTAGACTTTTAAAGCTCAAGTTTTCTTCTGTTTCATATCACTCCATTCACTCAGTGCACTCTACAATATTCAGAGTATTAATCCTTTTTTTCCATCTCACTTTTAAAATCTGTAACATGTAGGATTAAACTATCAGTCACTGGAGAGCTAGGAAATGCTTCTTAGAAATCAGCTTGGGATTAGGGCTTTTGTTGTGCTCATGGTGGGAGAAGGAGCAGATGGACATTATTCCCAGCCTTCCTAGAGACTATCAATCACTGGAAAGTCTAAACATTGCTTCTTAGGAGCCAACCTTGGATTAATGCTACTGCTTTGCTTCTGGTGAGATAAGGAGCAGAGGGGCATTTATTCCTGCTGTACTTTGATTGGGCTTCACTGTGTGGTCAACTTGCAGTTTTGGAGAGAACCTCTTCTGGGCCTTTTTGCATATTGGCTGTCTGTTGCATATCTCTCAACCTCTTAGTGTAAGAAATCTGGACAAAGCCTGACAAAATTGGGGGCAAAGGCCCAAAAATAGGGACCGATTTTACATGTTGCTCTTATAAACTTAGAGAGTTGCCGGAGTAACATGGTTTGTGTTACCATACATTTTCTGAAGGATTTGAAGTCTGAAACTCAAATGTATGCCATTCTTTACTGACTTCAATCCTCTGATGATCTCAGTGATTTGTCAGAAAGTGACAAGTTTTTCAGGAATAGACCACAAATATGAGATAAAAATCTGGACATTATGCAAAAATCTGGCCTGTTGAGAGGTATGGTCTGTTGAGGCCAGCTGCTGTAGGTTCTATTCAGGGTATCTACCAAGAGAACACAGTAGCAAGTGTACTGAACCCGGCAGCAGCTGGGTTAATACTACATCTCAGGAAGCAGCTTGGGATTAATGCTTTTGCTTCCAGTGAGAGAAGGATTGTTTCTTAGCTGCATGCATCTGTGTTGAGGCCAGCACTGTTTTCACTACCAGACAGCACTTCATATAATAAACTCCAAATCTCAATGGCACAACTCCTCTTCAGCTTGTATTAGCAAGCACCTGGAACCATGGATTTGCACTTTCCAACTCTCAGTAGTGAGCTTGGTTGACATTGGCATACTGAGACAATATAGCAATTGTCTCATGTTTACTGACAATCACATGCTACTTAAAGAAAATGACAAAGTATGTGAGAACTACAGTTATAGAAATCATTGGAGGCAAAACTCTCAAATGAAAGCACTACAAATGACAAGCAGGTTGTCAGAACCACACACACCACACCAAACACATTGACCTACATATGCTGAGTTTCTTAAAAGTAACCTACCTAAACCATAAAGGCCTCCTAAATGTAACCTAAGAAACAAATGCCTTTAGCAATCTCACAAACACACTCAGGCAGCACCCACCTTGAAACATACATCTAAGAATCACAATGTTTCAGTTCAAAAGCTGATAAGGCAAACCTCCATACAATCTAATGTTCTAGTCATAAGTTACGCCACTATGGGACACACTGATGTACCAATGGCCAAGCTGTGCAAGAAGAGTCACAGTTAGTTGCATATCAGATGCAAGGATTTTCATGTCACACACACACACTACAGGCCCTGCATCAAAAGTACAAATGTGACACAAGCATAGTGCACTTGGGTGTAAATGACATGAAACTTACCAGCCTGGACCTTATAAAGCAAGACACAATAGAGCTCTTGGACTGTGTACAAGGCAGGTATGAACCTAGTCTTGAGCAGTATTTTACCTTCACCAAGAATGATGCCTCAATCTGAAAAAAAGATTATTGACTTCAGCAGTTGGCTTAGCTTCTGATGTCATTCAAAGGGGGTCCAATATATGTCAACTTAGGATGATATGGTATAAAGTCCTAACTACTTTGCCAGGGATCGCCTGCAGCTGTCCCCCTAAAGTTTTCATATATTAACTAAAACCTTGTCTGCCCCTATAGTATTGTTTCTTATGCAATGTCTGCCCTCAAAAGCTTCAAACATAACAAAACAGAATCTGGATAACATAAATGTATTTATGCACAATGTTATGAGCCCTAACAAAGAACCCCACTCATTACAAAGCACTCCTTACCCTGGAAAACATTGATACATGCATCATCACAAAGACCTGGTTCAAGACCATTGAGAGTACCCCTTCAGTGCAGGGTTTCAATGTCTACTGCACATTTCGGCCTACAGCAGTAGATGAAGGCATTAGAGGGGGCAGTATCTCCATATTTAAAAAAAGACAAAAAAACCCCACTTCACTTCCAGACTAGATAGACAAGATAATGATCTGGAACTCCTCCATATCCAACGTACCATTAATAAGACACTTTATCACATCATGGCTAACTGTTGGACCTCCTCGGCCCATAGCTGTTATCTAACGAGTATGGAGTCTCTAAGCATTAAGCGAAATCATTCTACTTGGGGACTTCAGCCACCCCTCCATTAACTGGGAGATGTATACCGTCTCTAATATATATGTCTAGAGATTTCTGGACTTCATCAGTAGCTGTTCAGAACTCTCTGGACCAGTCTACACACCAACCAACTGCTATAAAATCCTGGAGTTGGTCCTCACCAATATGGGACAGCTGTGCTCCCTACCAATTGTAACTCTATCTCTGGTCAAATGGGACCATGAATCAGTCACATTCACCTTAAGACTGAAGAGAGAAAGAACTTCCAAGATGGCTGCACACTGAGTAACAGCTTAATTTCAGTTCTCCCAATGTGAATACAGAAACTCAGAAAAGAGAGCCAATGAATTTGCCTTTTGGGGTAAATTTCAGATACTGGCTAGTAAGTGCACTGCCTGGACTAGTTCAGAAGAAATCTAGAAAATCAACCACAAAAGTTGAGGACAAAATACTGTCTGGGGATAATCCTACAGATGCTCAGCAAAAAGCAGTTCAAGCTCCAGCTTTGATGCAAGACATGTCTTCCAGTAATCTAGAGGAAAAAAAGTCAAATGTGCTCAGATCTGATTAAAATAAATGAAACAATGGAGTATATCAAATCAAATAAACTGCTGAAAATGGCTTTAAACAAATATTCAAATGAGCTGATAAAACTGCAAAAATTAGAGGAAAAAATGAAGAAAAGGTGACTGAGTATGAGTCCGCTCAAGAAGAGATGCTTCACAAAATGGTAGAATTAGAAGACAGAGTGCATAGGGAAAACCTGAGATTTTCTGCTGCATCAGAGAAACTGGAAGGAACAGACTGTATTTATTTTATGAAAACACAAACAACTAGATGAGTATTCCACAGCATGTGTTGTTAACTGAAAAGGTACATCGTGTGTATGCTCCAAACCTGACTATGAGAAAGCAGCAAAGGATCTCTAATAGTAAAGATGCAATCCTACCAGCAGAAAGACTTGATTCTGACAAACCTGTGGCAGAAGGACAAAGTGCTATAAGTTGGAGACAGTAGTGTGTTTGTGGAAAATGATTACTCGCTGTACACCAGGCAAGAAAAGGAATACATTTATTCCAGCAAATAGGGAATGTTGAGAAGCAGGTCTGAAATTTAAGCTTCTGTATCTAGCTATCTTCAGAATATTTTTCCTGGAGGGTCAAAGTCATTTTTGATGCAAACCATGCTGAGGATGGAATACAAATGTTTGTCCAACAAAAAGTGAAGTATTAAACAGAAGGGGATTCTACTTCTTCCACTGATGATAAAGCTCATAGAGAGACTGTGCCAGTGAAACCTTTACCAGTGTTTTAAAGGTAAATGCTTGAGAGACAAAGAAAAAAAAAGCATAGGAGTTGACTAAAAGAACCAGGAGTACATTTGAATTGAGCCAGAGAGACTGGATTTGGGACATGGAGATCAACAGGAAGATAACCAGAAACTCAGATATCAATAAATATATGTGAGATTCCAAAGCATCAATTACATTGTGAAATATGGAGGAACAAGAAAACCTGGAAATACTAGACTTTTTGACTTTGTTAAACTTGTAGGGGACTCCAAAGCATATGCCCTACTTTTATTGCTAATGTTTGGAAGAACATTAAGGAGAGGGGAGGAGGAAAGAAAGAGATAACTGTAGCTAAAACAATTTTTGTTCTTAACACTATTTTTATAAAACATGATCTATACTGCATCTTATATAGTAAAGCTTTTTTTTCTGTTATTTTTGTGTCTAATAGGGATAATAAAGTAAAGAGGCACCCTCTTCCCCCTTCTTTCTCCTTGTTCACTTGTAGGAAATGTATACACTGCAGTGTAAAATGAGAAGAAAGCCTGGACAAAGGAGCATGATATGAGTAAAACTGATGTTTTTTTCTCACTTTTGCATAGGGGGGTGACTGGATTAAGGCCCTTGGTTTGATCTAACAAGTTTTAAGTGGAAGCAAGAAAATAAAAGGACATTATATGTAATGAAAAGTTGTCCTTTATCAAATAAATGTTCACAGTGCAACATGAGAAGTTTATAGCTGAAAGTAGCTTTATATCTGGTTCTTATGTTTCCACGGAGACAAGCTAAGGACAATAAAAAGAAAACACTTTATTAATTGCTAGAGGAGCTCCAATAGTGATAGAAGAGGGGAAAAAGATGATAATGGAGTATTTCTAGTAGTAAGAGACTTTGTACAAGAGAGAAGGATTACGGTGGCATGTATTTATATTCCACCTAAAACTGCTACAGTATAGTTTAAGAAAATTCTGGGAGAACTAACCCACTTTTAGCAGGGAATATTACTTTTAGGTGGGGACTGGAATTTGATCTGCAACAGTGAGGATATACTGGGGGACCAAGAAGGGAAAATATAAGAAAATAGGGTAGATTTTTGAAGAAATTTATGAAAATATTTTGTATGGAAGATGTGAATTCAGTAGTAACAGCTTGGAGAGAATTTACGTATTTTTCCCCAAGGTACAAAACCCGGGCTAGACTAGACAGAAATTATATTTCACAAGTGCATGTGCATTTAATTGAAAGTTGTGATATGCATCTGATAACTATTTCAGATCAAGTGCCAATAATAACTAAAATAATAATGCAGGCTAATGAAATAAAAATGAGATACTGGCACTTCCCCACCTGTCTGTTAAAAAGGGAGGAAATTAAGGAATGGGTAGTGGAAATTATTCAGGAGATATTAAGGAAGATGGAAATTTCTTCAGAAAATATAGTTAGGGAGTGGGATAAAATGAAAGTGGAGTTTAGAAATAGAGTAGAAATAAAAAAAAGAGATATAGTTAAGAAGTAACAAGAATTATTTAGAGGGACTGATAAAGGTTAAAGTACTGCAGAATGGGGGAATCTCACAAAACAAGAAAGAGGCAACTGCCGAGTGCTTAAAAGAAAATAAGAAACTACCTCAGTAATATGCACGAGTTTAGAAAGACTGCTGTTGAGCAACTGTTTTTGATAATAACCCCAGGTCACAAAAACTTTTAGCACAGTGACTCAGGCAAAATAAAGTAGATAGGGTTGTTGCCAAACATAGGCAACCTTTAACAAGGTAAATAACCAGAGATCCTGGAGAGGTGTTAGAATTAATTTGGAAATTTTAAGAAAATCTGTATAAAACAGAAAAATGTCGAAATCATGAAAAAGTACAAATGGAGATATTTATGGAAGAATTAAATATGCCAAAGGATAGAGGTCTATGAGGCTCAATTACAACAGTTTGGATAGGAGGAGATGAGATAAAAATGGTTATGCATCACTAATCTACAGGAAAGTCTCCAGGGAACTGATGGTATTCCTGTGGAAGTTTGGAAGCTAGGAGAGAAGAAAGTGATAAAGAACTGGAAGGTTTTGTTTAACAGTATTTTAAAAGGAGGAGAAGCACCAACATCCTGGAAGAAAGCTGTGGTGGCTGTAATACGTAAAGATTGTAAAGACCTATCAGATCCAGCTTTATATAGGCCTATTTCAATTCTAAACCATGATTATAAAGTGTTTATGTATATAATAATGAAAAACATGGCAAAGTTGATGCTAAAATTGGTAGATGTGGAGCAATGTGTTTTTTGGAAGGGCAGCAAACATTTTACAACATTAATAAAACGATGATACAGATAGAAGCAGAATTCAGGAAAATACCTTTGTTGATGGTGCATCTTGATGCAGAAAAAGCATTCAACAGAGTATGCTGGGATTTTATCAGTAGGGCAATGGAAGCATTTGCATTCCCTGACAAAATAATATGGTTAATTAGGGGCTATATGAGTAATTGGAGGTGAAAATAATTAAAGTTAAGGGGTCCTCTCTGATAAGTTCTTTTTGAACAGAGGAACCAGACAGGGGTGTCTTCTTTCCTCTTTATTTGTGTTGTGTTTAGAACCATTGACAAAGAAAATAAGGGACTCAGAGAATCAAGAATATAATTGGTATGGTAATCAAGAAACGGCTTTATTTGCAGATGATATTATTTTGTACCTTTTAAAACCAGAAGAAGACATTTCAGTGTTATGAAACATTCTGAGGCAGTTTCAAGTCTTTTTGGGATACAAAATTAGTGAAAATAAAACAAAGGCGATTGCTGTAACCTGTGTACTCTCACACAAATTGACATGATAAAATGAAGTATTTAAGAGTATGGGTTAAAAAGTATTCTGTTATGGCAGCTAAGGATATGTGGGAAGAAACTAAACAAAAGATAATACAAAAACATAAATTAGAAACTCTGTTTTATGGATATGGATAGCAAGATACAAGTACTGAAAATGTTTTAGTCTCTTTAGTTTTATACATAGATCAGGCATATTTTTATCAGCCAGAGGAGAAATTGTGGATAGCAGTTAATAGATTTGAAAGATTTTATCTGGTAGGGGAAAAGGGCAAGTGTCAAGTGGGATACATTGATTATTCCAAACAAAGTGGTTTGGAATTACCTGATTTGAAGGGGTATTTCAGAGCTACACAGTTAAGGCTTCTATACATAACACCAGCAAAAAGCTATAAATCAAAGTGGAAAGGAATGGTATAACAGGCAAAGCTCAAGAAACAAGGAGAGACTGTGATTTTGGATGCAGATCCCTAAGAAAAATAATAATAACCATACAGAATATATTATTTGTAAAGTAGCAGAAAGTATTCCAAGAACTAAACCAACACAGAGATGGAAAAAGGAGATTTTGCCAATAGGAATGATTGCAATTAGGGGTACAGAGAATCATCAAGAAGGGGCTTGAATTTATTGGAGAAAACTGGCAAAGGAACCAAGGTATTTGGAGAAAATAATTGGAGAGGAAAGGTAACAGAATGGGAAGATGCCAATTATTTATTTGGACTGCAGGTTAAAGATTGCCCTCCCTATCAAGGATTGATATGTGAGTATTTTTTTTTAGTCCCTTTAGTCTTATACACAGGTCAGGCACATTTTTATCAACCATAGGAGAAGTTGTGGATAATTAATAAAGAACTGAAGGATTTTATATGGGGGGATGGCATGAGTCAAGTGGGATAAGCTGATTCTTCCAAAAGAACAAGGCATATTTTAATTACCCAATTTCAAGGGCTATTTCAGAGCTACACAGTTAAGAGTCCTATACATAGCACAAGAAGAAACCTATAATTCAAACTGGAAAGGGATGATGATGAAATGGGGGGATGCTCAAGATACAAGGATAGACTTGGAGTTTGGGTGCAGACCTTTAAAGTGAATAACAATAATCCTACATATTTTTATTTATTAAACATTTGTTTATTGGGAAAGTCCAACTTGGAACGAGCCAATTTTCAGCAGATTCCCAGGGAGAAACACTCCAGATGAATGTCTTTGTAATGTGGGAGGAAATTGGAGCACCCAGAGAAAACCCACACAAATGCAGGGAGGACATGCAGACTCCACATAGAAGGCACTCCAGCCAAGAATCAAACCAGAGTATCTCTTGCTGTGAGGTGACAATGCAAACTGCTGCCCCACTGCACCATCCTTATATTCGTAAAGTAGCAGAAAGTATTCTAAGAACTAAGCCAACATGGGAATAGAGAAAGGGGGATTCTGCCAATAGGGATGACTGCAACTTGGGATACAGACAACAGGCAAAAGAAGGCTGGAATTTATTGAAGAAAACTGGCAAAAGAACCAATGTATTGGGAGCAAATAACTAGAGAATGAAAGGTAATCGAATGGGAAGATGCCAAAAAATTATTTGGACTGCAGGCTAGAGATTGACATCTTTATCAAGGATTGATATAACAGTATAGACAAAGAGAAAGAAATAAGGGGGTCCTAATTGAAAGACCAGCACTGGTAGAATTTTTAGTAGAATCTAGAACAGAAGCTGCTGTTAAAAAAGGAATAATGATTAGAGCATACCAAATATTGCATAATAACTATAAAAATCAGTCAGAGGAGGTTAGTAATGATTGGGAAGAGAGAATAGATAAGCAATTCATAAAGAAACAATGAGGGTATATGTTTGTCTCCCAAATATGCAACACAATCTAGAAGATTTAGGATTTTTGTTTGGAAATGTTTACATAAATATTTTTATATCACAAGTAGACTCCAGAGAATTTTTCCTCAGGTAGACAGCAAATGTTGGAAGTGTGATGGTGAAGAAAGAGGTAGTTGGGAACATATTTTTTGGGCGTGTAATGAGTTGGCAGACTTTAAAGATTCCCTGCAGACTACTATGTTATAGGTACTGGGTGAGAAAATTGGTATAACTAGGGAAATGATTTTTCTGAGTTATGATACAGAATCAGAATTGCCTAGACATAGGCCTTGCTGAATCTAATTATGGTGGCTGCCAAAAAAGCAATTACTATAAAATGGAAATCAGGGTCTAAACCATCTGTACAGAAGTAGTGAATATAGTAATTGAGACCTTTAGAAAAGAGCAGGAGCAAATTACATAGGAAAAATGGGAACTGTGGGAACAATACATACAGGGCAGGAATGAGATTTAAAAGAAAGCAGGATTTGAGTGATGTATGTACTGTTTGATTGATGATTGAGTAGCTTATAAGTGAAGTATAATGTTTGTAACTAAAATTATGTCAGTATGGTCTGTGATGTAAGATACATGCTGTGACGTCCCCATGCTGGACCAGTAATCAAGTAGCCTGAATCCTCACCACTGACACTGGAGAGGGACATGCACTTGGAATACAAATGGATAGACTCAGTATTTCCAAATGCAGACCTCTCTGCATGAAGCACAATTTCCCTTAATAGCACACATGGCACACATCCAACCCAGGGTCTGGGTGTCTCTATCTGCCTCTCCCCAGGTCCCCAATAAGGTCCCTCACTGGCACTATGAAACCAGTGCTTCTTCATGTCCCTGTCCCAAGTAGCTGACACACACACACACACACACACACACACACACACACACACACACACACACACACACACACCCCTGGGAAAGGCTGGCACAGATTATCCGCCCTACCAACTTTGCCCAGAGTATAGGGTAGATTCACTGCCACTAGTCAGTTACTATAGGCTCTTAAAAGGGTATCCAATTTTGCTGAGTGAAGTTAATATTAATAAAAATAGTAATGTTGACCAAAACAGCAAGGCTTTCAGGAGTGGCCAGAGAGAGTTGTCACCAAATAAATATGTGGAAATACTCTCAAAGTTTAAATATTTTCTAAAAAGGACCAGACACAATGAAAAGTTTAAATATATTTAATAATAAATAATAAAAGAACAAGAAAATGCTAAATATATATTTACAGTAAACCACTGAGTTTAAATCACAGGAAATATTTAAAATAACATTGATGGACAGACTCACAAATAAAGAAAAACAGTCTCTAAATTAAGATTCACTATATTCCTAACTGACTCTAGGAGAATTACTATTCCCCAATATCTTACTTGATAGAGCAAGGCACACTGAAATATGTGAGCAATCTTTCTAGTCAGGTTCCCCAAAACAGAATACTTATTACTCAGAAGATTACTCCCTGTAAAATATAATATCCAAGATGGCTTACAGAATGACCTCACCTGGTCACCTGACTCTAGGTTCTCACAGTATCCCCCTTTGAAGCTGAGACAAGAATTAACCATAGATGGCTACAGTACACAGCTAAATGTTTATGGCAGTGCCTGGGGCTTCTCCTCTTTTTACTGGGCTAATGAACAAAGGCTTCTTCCAGACTCTATCTCTGGTTCCATTCAGCACTGTGGGATGCAGTTTTAATGGTTTAACAGCTCATTTACATGTCCCTTATTTTTCTTAAAGTAAACTAGCTGGTTAACCTCTGCTGTCCCAGTATCCTCTTTTAAAACATAAACATTTAATGCAGTTACAATAATACATGTACATTTCTTTTAATTCCGGCAAGGTGGAGTGTTGATATATTTTAACACAGGCAAACCTCACAAATACATTTTCAGCACAAGCATCTGTACAAATCAGTTTGATATACAATTGATACACATAACTATTTACAAAATTCTAGCCAGCTGTGCTGGCACAAGTCATACATCCATTGCCCTACTTCTCCTGGCATGGCTGGCAGTACCTCCTATTGTCACACTTGCAAATAAGACTATGTCAGTATGGTTTGTTTTCATTTATATAAGTGTATGATTGCCTGTGTTGTAAGTGATAATTTAATAAAGATGCTTTTTGTTTAAAAAAAGTATTTAGGAGTGTTTGTATTTTTTATAGTGGCAACATAATTTATGACCTACTGGTGCATTGTGATGTGATATGATGTGATGTGGAGGAATGATGCTTAAAAGTCGTGTTTACACAAGAGATTTGCCTCCATGATTCTTAATTATTTGTCTGTTGCAGGTTGTACTGTTAGAAGCAGTGAACAGTCATTAAGCTTAAGACAGTTGCTACACTGCTTTAGAACACCTAATGTGATCAAACCAGCCATAGATAGGGTAAGAGCAGACAGCTAAGCTACATTGCCAGAGAGGGAAGGACACTTTGCACTACTCGAGTGGGTGGGAGACTATTGCAGTAAACCCAAAGGATTAAAGGATGAAGTATTTAGCATGATATGATTCAATTAGGTTGAAATATTTAGAGTGATACTTTTAAGTTAGGTTAGTTATAGCTAATGCAACAGTATTTGGTGAAAAGCATAATTAGATCTAACAAGAATGATGAATAATGGTGATTTCCCTATTGGCTTCTACCTGACTGCTAGTGCTGGTCTCACCAAAGGTCCATGCAGCTAGGAATCAATGATCCCTTGCTTCTTTTCTTAGCAGAAGCAAAACTATAGCATTAATCCCAAGCTGGTTCACGAGAAATAGTATTGTCCCAGATGTTGTTAGGGTCATTAACTTGTAATAGGTTTCTCTTGACAGAGGGCATGGAGAGTGTGTACTGCAGGGCAACACAACAGAAAGGCAGTCTGTGTAAAGGCCCAAAATTAAAGCTGAGGGGGTTCCCAGCAAATGAACAACCAGAGCGGTCAGGGAAGTCCTATACACACTACCCATCCAGAGACTGTCAGGAATCAATGTCCCTTTGCTCCTTCTCTCACCAGGAGCAAAGAAGTATAATTAACCTTACGCTGGCTCCTAAGAGGCAGTTCTCATGCTTTACAGTGATTACTAATCTCTAGTAAGGCTAGTAAATTCACATCTGCTCCTTTTCTCATATTGAGCAAAGCAAAAGCACCAACACCACACTGATTCCTGAGAAGTGGTTCATAACCTGTCCAGTGATCAGCAGTCTTGTCCTAGAGATGACAGGTTTCAAAATATGGAAAAAAATGGTTAGTACTCTAGATATTGCAGTCTGCACAAAATGAGTGGAAAAATATAAAATAGAGGAGACATCAGGCTTTAGCAATATAATGGGGGAGGGCTTCCTAGTTTGATTTTTAGTGCCCAGTAGTATAAGTGATGAGGTAAATCCTGAAGGAGCTTCCAAAGTTAAATTTACAATAGGGGTAGGCAACTCAAGAACCACTGAGTTTAAATGCATAACAGGAACTGGATGGTGTGAGTGAAAAAAATCCAATACAGTCATACAAAAAAAATGTAGTCTCTGAGCACTTGCAGCACTCAGTGACTAAACCCCATCCAGTTCTGCTTATTCTGAATAAGAAATGCTACCTCTTGGCTCCTCGCGCATTATTTTTTTTATTTATTTAATATTTGTTTACTGAGAAAGTCCAACTTGGAACAAAGTCAATTTTCAGCTGAGGCCCATGGAGAAATGCTCCAGATGCATGTCTTTGTGACTTGGGAGAAAACCTACACAAATGCAGGGAGGACATGCAGACTCCACACAGAAGGCACCCCAGCCATGAATTAAACTGGAGAACCTCTTGTTGTAAGGTGACAACGCTACTGCTGCATCACTGCACCATCTGAGTTTTTTTAGCTAGATTTAATTTCTTTGCAATCATTTAATAGAATACAAAAAAATTCTAACTGGCCCTTGCCAAGAACTTTTAAAACTACAAGAACACATCTTTAAAATAAAACAAACTAATAAAATAAGAGCAAATGTTTGGAAACAGTGGAAATATACAAGCCTTAAATATAGTCTATAACAGCAGTCTCTGAGCATTTGCAGTTCCAAATGGTTCATTAGATTCAATTTGGTTTCCATAGCTACCTTAGGCATGATAAAGGGATTAGTCCAAGTGTAACTCTTTTCGTATGAAAAAAAAGTAAGGGGACTTTACTGACAAAGGCCTGCAACTCAGATTTTTCTGTCTGACATAATAGTGACAAGAAGCAAGGTTTTTCATAAAAGAAACTTAAGACCCACAGAAGTAGATGATTTGTATGGGATCTTGGTTAATATTTATAGGATAAAGCACAAAGAAAAAAGAGGAAAACCCAGAGAATAAATCTCCTCTTAGTACAAGGAATGGTAATTCCAAAATCAAACGGGGAAGCAGCACATGCATGTAAGTACTGAGCAAGTGCAAGCAAGAGTGCCATTTTGAGCTAGCAGCCAGAGTGAGAGCATGCGAGTATGTAGTCAGTCAGTTAGATAGTTTAAGTTTAATGCTCCTGCCATCCATCCTGATGTATTTGTATATGATAAACTACTTAAAAGAGCACCTAAGCCTCAACATCTTCTTAATGCACATAAGAAGAGCAACATGGCATCAGAATGAGATCCAGAGTTACAGCCATGAGGCAACTGGTTAAAGTTGGAGGAATATACAGGAGTGGATCATCCCTACTGCTCAAACGGCTCACAAAACAGGTCAGAAACAAATTCCAGTTACTCAAACTTGCTTAAATGATTTATTTTGCTATACGTATAAAACGAAGCACTTAGAATGCTTAAAACAAATTTCTTGTTAAACAAAATGTCCAAAACTGTGACATATTGATAACAAATATTCAAAATAATTATGAAAATGTTTGAAACAATATCCGAATCATATAAAATGTACAAAAAAGGGAAAAACTACCATATTTTTTTGCTATGTGTTACTTTTTCATATTAACTAAAGCTGATCAAATTATCCGAAGTGTGCAAAGTGTTTGCAAGTGTGTGCAGTATTACAGTGCAGTTATTTCACAAAGTACAGTTATTTCAAGGCATATTTAGCTGAGTACAATATTTTGTAGAGCTGATTGTGCATTTGAATATTATTATAAGTACCTGGTGCATGTGAATGTTCATACATAATTACAGGGGACATTTTGCATTGTATTTTACTATAATCTGTGAGCATGGCAGAAGGTTTTCACAGACCCACACCGTGTGTGCTTGATAACAATATTGAAGAAAATTAGAGTGTGTGTGTGAGCAGGAATACATTTTTTTTCATACAGGCTGCTTTTTCTGACAAAGAAGCATGGCCAAGGGCATTTATTCTGCTTAGTTTAGCTGGTTCAGAAGCCATTGAAAGAGAACGTTTATTTGTGTATTCACCTGCTCTATTTGCAGAAGAGGGGGAAGTGTGCCATATAGTAGTACCAGCTGAAACAAGGGAAGACCCAGAGTGCTTAAAATGTAAATTTAGAGAAATGTGTAACCCCCAAATGAATATTACAATAGAAAGGCACTTATTTTACACAAGGGATCAAAGACCCGGTGAAACTTTTGCAGCATATATAACTGACTACAGAAACAAGGCTAAAACATGCAGCTTTGGTGATTTGAGGGATGAGTTGATAAAGGACAGGCTTGTGTGTGGTATTAATAATGACACAGCGAGAAAGAGTTTGTTTCAAGACAGTGATTTGATGTTAAATAAGGCCATTGAGATTTGTTAGATATATAAGCTTATAGAAACACACACAAGTATGCTTACAAATGAGAATAGCTGTAGAAGGCACAGTGACAAAGCTCATACTGATAGTATGCAACACCTGGTGTAAAGAAACAGGCCCAAGTACATGGCAGCTACTGCAGGTCCTGTAACAGTCCTTGTGAAACCCCAAGTCTTTCCAGTAAATTCCAGAACATGCTCAGTGTAGCACAAGGGTGAGTCAGCAAAGTCAAAATATGTGCTCCCACCCAGCTTTCTAGTCAACTATCATAATTGTGGTGGAAATCATGAACCCAAAAGAGAAAAGTGCTTAGCTTTTGGCAACAGTGTCATTCTTGCAGTAAGTGGAATCATTTCAAAAGGTTTTGTAAATCAAATAAGCCACATTCTTTTATTAAAAGAGGGCATTCCAAGAAGCATTTGATCAATTAGAAAGCTGCAACCCTACTTCTTATGTTGATGGTGTGTCTGTGCTTGGTGAAATAGTCAATGCAGTAGATTTGTGGACAAAGAATGAGATCTTTTGTACTGTTTGGATTAATGGGAGTCCTGTAGACCTCGAAGTAGATACTGGCTCAAAGTGCAATGTTATGTCAGCAGAAACATTTGCTAGAGTAAAAGTTGCAGAACATCTTGCTTTGACAAAGTGTACAAGCCTTGTTGCTTATGGTGATGAAGAGATTGAAATTGAAGGCTCAATAGTGCTTTAATGATACTCTGCTGGGAACAGGTATGACTTGCAATTTTTCTTAGTCAAGAGACATGCTCAGTAATTGGTGGGCTTCAAAGATAGTTTGAGGATGGGACTGATTTCACTTAATGAAGAGATTCACCACGCAAGCCTGCATGACAACAGCTCAAATTTCACCCAAAGTATTTTTTCTGAGTATGCTGATATTTTTGCAGACAAACTAAGCAAACTACTAGTTGTGCACGACATTATGTTAGACCCAGAGATCAGTCCGGTTGTCAGACCAGCATGGAAAGTTCCAGTTGCTATGCAGAACAGAATCTAAACTGAGCTAGACAAAATGTTGTAGCAAGGAGTAATTTGTCCAGTAGAAGAACCTATTGAATGGATATCCTCCATAGTAGTAGCTCATAAGAAAAGCTGAGATATATCAGAATATGTATTGATCCAAGAGATCTGAAAAAAGCATTAAAAAGGTCTCATCATCCCATGCGCACAGTCAAACAAGTTGCTGCCGTCATGCCAAATGTCACTGTTTTTTCTGTCTTAGATGCAAAGAGTTAATTTTGGAAAATTTCGCTTGACCAAAAATCTTCATTGTTAACCACATTCAGTATGCCATTTGGAGGATACAGATTTCTGAGAATGCCATTTGGAATAAATTCTGCCAGTGAAGTCTTTCAGCGTACAATGGAGAAAATGTTTTCTAGCTATCCCTGTGCTATTATAGTACATGATATTCTAGTAGGAGGCCATGGTGAAGCCGAACATGACAGAAATATCAGGAAAGTTCTGGAAAGGGCACATGAAGTGACTTTTAAGCTGAATCCTCAGAAGTGCAAATTCAGGCTACGAGAAGTTACTTATGTTGGTCACTTGTTTACCATTTCTGGCTTATAACCAGATCCTTCAAAGCAAACAGCAATTCTTGAGATGCCTGCTACAATGTACAAGCCCTACAATGTTTTCTTGGCATGGTAAACTATCTAGGCAAGTTCAATCCAGATTTCAGTCAACTTTCAAGTCTCTTAGCAGAGCTGACACACAAAAATGTAATTTGGTCACGGTCAGAACAGCACCAAAGCGTATTTGATGGCCTGAAACAGAAAATTGCTAGTCCACCAACTCTCAGCTACTATGATGTTTACAAACCAGTTACTCTTTCCTGTGATGTTTCTAAGTTTGGTCTAGGTGCAGTCATTCTTCATGAGGATAGACCAGTAGCTTATGCATCGAGAACTCTTACCCAAACCGAGATGCAGTATGCCCAGATTGAGAAAGAGCTTTTGGTAACTGTGTTTGCATGTTCAAAGTTCCATGATTATATTTATGGTCAACCTATCCAGACTGAAACTGATCAACAACCTTTAGTTACTATTTTGAGAAAGCCTATGCATACAGCTCCAGCTAGACTGCAACATATGATGCTCAAATTGCAAAAGTACAATCTCACTTTACTTTATACAAATGGCAAACTTCTTTATCTTGCCTTTATCCAGATCACCCAGAAAAAACACAGAACAGCATAATGATAGGCAACTTGATTTTGAGGTCATGCAAGTGAGAAATTTTTCTTCCACACATCTTGATGAGCTCAGAACTTACACAGCTTCCGATTCAATTCTCCAGAACCTAAGCCTCTTTATCAGTTGAAGATGGCCTTCAAAACAATCTTGTTTACCAGTAGAAGTGCAACCATATTTTCAATACAGAGATGAGATTTTGTCAGACAATGGTATCATCATGAAAGGTGCTAAGGTGATTGTTTCAAAATCCTTGCAACAAGAGTGTATTCAGATCTTGCATTGTGGCCACCGGGGAACTGATTCTATCAAAAGAAGGGCGAGAGGTCTAGTATTTTGGCCTTCTATGTCAACAGATATTGAGAAAGTACTTTCATCTCATTCAGAATGAAATAGTACAAAGCTGTATCAACAAAAAGAACCACTTCAGTTAAGCCATATTCCTGAACTAACTTGGTTGACAGTAGCCACAGACATCTTTGAGTGGAATGGTCAACATTATTTGGTGTTAGTAGACACTTATTCAAATTGGTTCGGGAGTGACCTACTTCCCAACCTAACTTCCAATACTGTCATTACTAAGTTGAAGTGACATTTTTCTGTCCATGGTAGTCCGCACAGTTATTTATGATAATGGTGCACAGTTTACAAATCAGCAGTTCAAGAAATTTGCTGAAGAATGGGACTTTGTTCATATTATGAATAGTCCAGAATTCATCCAGTGAAACGGTTTGGCTAAACATGCAGTCCAAAGTGCAAAACAGCTGTTAGAGAAATCCAGACTTGACAATACTGATGTTTTTCTCAACTTACTTCACATGCCCAGAGACTTATGTTGAGATGAACCACACTACCAATCAGCAGTAATTTATTGGTTCCATGTGCTATGAACAACAAAGCAGGAAAAGCCCAACTGTTGAAAAAGCATTTGTCCCACAAGTCTTACTATGATAAACCCAGCAAACTGCTCCATATTTTACAAAAAGGGGAGATAGTGAGGATGCAGACGTCAAAAGGTTTTGGTCGCATCGGAGTTGTGAGAAATTTGTGTCAAGAGCTGTGATTATACATTGTGGAATCACAAGGAATGGAATTCAGATGAAATCGGAAACATTTGTTACCAGTGTGTGAACCAGAGTTACAGCGTCTTACCTGTGACAACAATTCTAGTTCTCAGAGTGACTTGTCCAGTGTTCATGTTCCAGAGGACATTCCGTCAGCAATCCCTGTTCCTGAGAAAATCCCTGAGACTCCTGAAGCAGAACATTCTCCAGTGACTGTCCCTGTCACTAAACCCAGTCTTAACTATTATGTCAAGAGATCAGGTTGCTTCTCGAAACCTACTTCCAGATACACTTCAATCTGGACATGACTGTTGTTTTTCTTTATTAATGTCTGTATAATTGCATGCCTATTCAAATGTCATCGTTTATATGAGATAGCTCAGTAAAGAGGGAGGATGTAGATCAGAGTCTGTGATATACTTTTAAGAAGCTCTCCAGTGAGTCAGCACATGCATATAAGTACTGAGCACGTGCAAGCAAGAGTGCCATTTTGAGTGAGGAGACAGAGTGAAAGCATGCAAGTATGTAGTCTGTCAGTTAGTTAGATTTTTTTTAAGTTTAATGTTCCTGTCATCCATCCTGATGTATTTATATAAAATAAACTACTTAAATGGACACCCAAGCCTCAGTGTCTTCTGTGACACCTTCCCTATCAATATAGCTGCCATCTAATAACGGAGCACAGTCTTCATGTTTCTAACCTCTAGTCAAAAGATCTCTCTCTAATTTTTTAAGGGCATCTTCACATCCTTTCTACATACTGGTGAGCCTAGAGATTCTAAGGCTTTCTCCTTTCACAATATTCTTATAGATATGGGACAGATTCATGCTCTGTCTGTGTAGCAAATGATTTTTTCTACACATCTTCCTATGCATCTCCGTAACAATAGTGCCTCTCTCTCATAGGTGATTAATACATGAAGAAAATCTATTCTTTCTCTAGACCATTTACTAGTAAAGCATAAAAAACTCATTGTAAAATTAATGTATGCTATGAATTCATCCAATTCAGACTCAGTGCTATTCCACAGCAAAAAAAAAAAAAAAATCATGAAGTGCCCATTGCTACTCCTGTCTTTTGTAAATAATATCTAGAGTTGTAGAAAAACACATTCTTTTTCAAGATCAACTCTATCAGCATACAATATAAAGAAATGTTATTAGTTGTGAGACTACTCATTTTAGATTAAAAACTGTATAACATACTCAAGTCCACTAATTTGGAATCATAGTAAATAATGAGGCTACATCAAGGGTGACAAAAATGAGACCAGGTACATAACCATCTGAAAAAAAAAAACATATTCAGATAGAGTTGTAAGAAAATGTTCTGTCTCTCTCAAAACAGTAGTTGTGGTGAATACTATTGCTCTCAATTGTTTTTCAATGTATATAGAAGCAGGTTCAGTAAGTCATCCCCTACTAGACATTATTGGTCTTAGTGGTGGATCATAGGGTTTTTTATGTATTTTAGACAGCCCTCTGAAAGAGGGCACAACAGGTGTTTCAACCAAAAAATAATTATATAAAGCAATATTTATATCTCTACATAATAAGCAGTCATACAAATTAGCATGGACCCTCTTAATCAAATGACCGAGTTGTCCATTAGTTAAAGGAGTACAGGTTTAATTGTTGTTTAGCATGTCTATCATCTTATTTTCATACATTAATTTATCCATGATAACTATGCTCAGCCTTTATCTGCAGGCCTAATTATGTTCTCATATCTTGTAATTCAGAAGGGCCATTTGCTCGATTGAAGTAAGGTTGTAAAAAATCTTACCTTGCTTGGGTTCACACATCAAGTGTAGTAAATAATTTTCACATGTCTTATTAAAGGCTTCTAATAATGGAGGTAAAGGGGGTACAAAAACACTAGATTTCTTAAAGCTTGAAACACCACTGCTTTTGTCCGCAAACAACAATTTAAGCATTACATTTCTGGTAAACATTTTTACATCTATAAGAAACAAAGAAGAAAATCCCCAAGGAATAAACTGTGCCTGCAAGCCAACAACAAATGTAACTGAAGAAAACAAGGCACAGAAACATGACTGGAAGCATAAAATATTAAAAGTTTAATGAGGTAAGTGCTTTCACACCAAATACTAGTGCTTCTTCAGACCATATAAAAACCTACATCAGCAAACACTTTTAATATGTTCACTCTAATTCAAAGTGACCAATAAACATCAGAGAAAGGTAAAAACTTAGCTATAGCTTGTATCATTTAAAGAGACATTGTGCTTTCAGTGCAGGTTTAATAGAAACCCTGTCATTTAGACATGGGTATTTATCAGCTTGCCATAAAATAATCTAATGGAATTCTCTGCTTTCAGTGAAATTTTTCACATCACCTCCAAGTATATTTTCAGAAATAATTTCAACAACTTAAAATCTAATGCCATGTTCATTTTCATTCTGCATGCAGTGTCTGGCTAGTGCATTTTTGGTGTCACCATTCCTAATACAATACATATGCTCCCTGACTTGTTCCATCAGTGACTTGTTAGTTTTTCCTACAAAGAAACAGTGGCAAATTATGCATGTCGCCAGATAAATCAAATTCCTGGCTCAACAGTTAGCTTTAGCTTCAAATTTATACTCAGACTGTGTGACTGGATGAATAAAACATGCTGATGTATTAATAAATGTACAGAAATTGCATGTAAGGCATTGTTTAGTACCTACCCAACCACCACCTAGTCTCTTATCCTTTTATTTTGCATTTTTATAGCAAAGCTGTCTTTTAAGAGATTTCTTGTTCTTAAAAGCAAAATTTGGTCTGTGACCAACAACTTTTGAAATATCATTGCCTAAGCTCAATATAGACCAGTTCGACTTAATAATGCTCATTATGCCAGTCATATCACTAGTATAAAATAAAGACATAGACACATTGTTCCTATTACTAATGGCCTGGGGTGTAATGTCCCTTTCAACCTTGCATGCTTTATAACCCTTTTCATGCTATTTTTATGAACAGGAATATTGCATTTTATAAATGGCTGAGTTATATGCATTGGCTTATACTTCCATCTAGTGGTATTTTTATTGTTATGTAGTCCGAGATATTTTGTTTCCAGAGATTTTTTTCACATATATTTTTTATATATTATCTTTCGCATTTATGTTAAGCATTGTAGTTTTTATGCAAGTTACAATGATTGTGCATATTTATTTTATTTTATGACAGATATAAAAAGTTGTTTTTAATTGTATGCATGAGCTGACTGGCTAGTTTGGATTAATGAGCCTATTACGTATCATTTGAGAAATTAAGGGCAGTTATTTAAGTGAATTCATTAACAATGTATGCATAAAGTTTGATGAAGCACTTAAGACAAGACATGAAAGAGCTTGCTTTTGACACTAATATTAATAAACATTTCTAACCCGAGCTGTGTTTACTTCAACATTTGATTTTGGATTTCTAAGATAAAGTTGAAATCCCAGGGAGAGACCACATCACTGCACTTAATTGAAGGGTGCCCTCCAAGAAGACCTTGCTTGACCTGGTTGGGGTCAAAGAGGGAAGGTACCCACCCTAATAAAAGTTAGATACAGACATAAGGTGGTCCTTTAATGATGTATGGCTGAGACGTTTGCCAATACCTCAGTATGTGTTGGATAGGGGAGGGTTGCACCTGAATCTTTTCTTGATTGGCTTATTGAATAAATCTTTTCAATGTAGCTTTGTAAGTTTTCCTTGTGGATGGCTTCTGAGGAGTCAACAAAATCTCCTTAAGCCTATCAGTGAATTTTGAGTGGAGAAGCCATACAAACAGTCCAAGCATTGCTGACTGAGTGAACTCTCATAAACGGATGTAATATTGACCTTTGAATGTAATTAAACTGAAAATAATCAATGCCAGAATGAAGGAAGCCAGCAACAGGAACCAGATTTGTGTCAACCAACAGGTAGCTAATAGTATGATTTTTGCCCTGTGGATCTGGGCTTTCTGGATTCCCTTAAGGATAAGAGGTAGGGTAGAATGGCATAAAGCAGGCAGTCTGGCCACATTTCCATTACGGCATCCCTGATTGGAATATTGTGACTTGGAATGATGAGTAAAAGTTCTGGCATCACACATTTGCTGGAGTTGTGACTAGATCTGTCCCTTACTGGTCCCATCTGCAAAATATTTTTTTATTCTGCTATGGATTGGTTCAAGGACCATTTATGGGGCATAACGAGGGTCTTTCTGAGTTAGTTTCCTAATGCATTGGATTATCCTGGGATGTGAACTGCAGCCAGGAGAAGATTGTGGTCCACGGTTCAAACCTAAAGTTTGATAGCATTTATTGCTATACCATGTTGTCTGTGTGAACAGCCTCAGATTTTTTGGACAATAATGCTTAAAAGGATTTGGAAACTAAGAGAAGTGTCCTAAGTCCAAAACATTGATAAGTAGCTCAAAATCATGTGGAAACCTACAAAATACTGATATATCACTATCCTGTTAGAGGCATGAGCCCTGCAGTGAAAATCCCCACACACCCTAGGTTACATGGATCCATAGTGAGGACATGTGTGGACTGAAACCTGAGAAATGGTTTCCTTCTGTCTAGACTGGGTAAGTGGAGTCACCATTGAAGGTACTGCAACCACCAGCAAAGTAACAAAATTTTGAGCTATAGCTTGCTGTTTCACTGACTACCTCTAGCCACCTCTGCAATGACCACATAACAGATAACATCCACCATACTATCTCAATAATCTTCACTAACCATGGAAACTAAATACCTTGAGCTCTGGGTATAGAAAGTCTATGCTGCATTGTCCCTGAACCTATATACCAACAAACAAAATGTGTATCTATCTGGTTATTGGGGTTATCTGCTCAATAATCACAGACATGACTTTAATCTGAAGACAAAGGCAAAACTCCTCAAGACTGTAAAGGATTGTGAGGAGGCTCACTATTAGTCTGAAATCAATGTCTGATATTGTCAATACAGAGGCCACAGATGCAGCTTTAGAAATAGTGCTGAGGAAATATTAAGCTAGTAGGTTATACTCTGAGTTTTCCCCACAAGTGCAACAAAAGTTGCAAAGTACTTTTATTAGCATAATCTGTTTAGGAAGCATGTCACAGAGGTCCTTGCAGAACAAAGACAGAGAACATGAGATTGCCTTTCTACTTTTGCTCCCCAAGGCAAAAAGCAAGTTGCCACTCACACCAAACTGTTTTCATATCCCACTGTTACACCCATGTCCAGAGATCCCCAGTCTAGGCATCAGCATAATCCTTCTGCTCAAGCCAAACCTCACCCTCTGCATGTGGTCTGACTCCTTCCATGAGAAATGTCTTGGGGGGGGGGGGGATTTGACATTTGTGTGCAACCATTAAGGAAGGTCATTATGGAGCTTCTGCTGTGAGAGCAGGGCAATACCATAGAGTTGCTTTCAATTCTAGGCTATTGCCTTGCACCACCACAATCTGTCATTCATCAAGGACTGCTCTAGCAAGAGCATCTGACAGTTTTATACAAAAAAGACTGTGGGGACACTTCCCCTGTTAGAGATATTTGTCTCCTGTTTTTACTTGGTTTGTTTAAAGACAGGAAATCTCCATCCTCATCTAGACTTGAAGTAGCTCAATCTCTTTGTCTGTTGGGAGAACTTGTGGTGCTTTGAGAAGCTGGTATCTCATTCAGTCACTCTGGTGGTGTTTGTGTTAAATTGTGTATTTTTATGTAGCTTATTCGAGTTAATTGAGGTGAATTAAATTTCAGTAGTGTAATTAATCATTGTGACTCCAAACAGGAAATTGTGAAAAAGATTTGGGGGGGGGGGGGGTTAATAACTGGTGAAGACATGGTAAACGCCATTGATCACATGGGTGTATTCTTGCCAAAGTTCAAAGAGACTGAGAAGAAAGATGTAATGAGGATTTGGTTTAAAGGTGTCAGAATAGCTATAGATGTGCTCATGCGAGAGTTGTAATTGTTTTCCAGTATGTTATCAGGGTATGCCAGAAACTAGAGGATTCAGTAAATAGTAGTTGTGAACTTCTGTGTGAACAGTATATCATCTTGCTGTTAAAACAGAGGTATTTGAACTTTCAGAATAAAACAGTCAAGAAAAAGGGGCAACTGGTTTATACAGGACAACATTTAGTTACCCTGGAAGAGAAGACTCACTCATATTTATTTATGGTTTTGTTTATTTTTGTTTATTCTTGTATCCATATTTATATTCTTTGAAGGTTTTGTTATCCTTAATAATAACCACCCACTGTTGGACAAACATTTGCAGAACTTAGATAACTAAGAACATTAAACAGGAGCACCAAATTCAAATACCAAAAAAGTAAGAACTAACAAGAACTGCCAGGTATACTGACATACTCATCAAGAAAAGAATGCTGCTAGAAGACAAGAATAGCTCACTTTTATTTATCTATTTATAAGGTTTAAACTATCAAAAAACAGCCAACTATTGCAGCTTTAATGAAGCACAGCATTGGTAAAAATTGTCAGTGAGGTAAAAATAAAATCTAGATGTAAGAGAAAGGTAATGCAAGAACAAACTTCTATAAAATGGATGAAAACTGGATCTGAAAGTTGATAAAAAGCTAGAAAGAGAGCAAACTTGAATTTTTTTCACAAAGTGATGAAAAACTGGTGAGATTAGCTTGGTGCCAATTCTATGATGCTAGCTGTGCAGCAAAAGATACCTGTACAGGAAGCTTGCTGGTAGACCATAATGGAAAAAAAAAGGGAGGGGCCAGTGTCACTGGTGAATTTACTCACACCATGATAATGTTTTCCTACATTCCATGGGTGCAATCAGAAGTTTCAGTTTTGTGCTCACAGCATGATAATGTTGTCCTCCACTTGTTGTTGTTGTGTCTTTCAGCTTTTCCCGGTTAGGGGTCACCACAGCGGAACTCCGGTCCGCTAATGATTGGCAGTAGATTTTTACGTGCCGAGTTGCTGGCCCTGACACACAACCTTCAATGAAGGTATGCCCATTCACGCATGTCTTCACACAGAAGATGCTCTAGCTGAGAATCGAAGGGGACAACGTCTTACTGTGAGGTGACAACGCTACTGCAGCACCACCACCGCAGTATCATAATGTTGTCCTCCACTATTCCATTGAAAGCTGCCCACATCTCTTCATATATTGCTCCATTCTTAGTTTAGAAAAAGTTGCACCATTTTTAGCTGTTACTCTAACCCTCCTTCAACTAAATACGTTGCTTTCACATGCGTAGTGCTATGTCTCAGTAAGTTATACATGTGCATATGTTGCAGACATTAATTTTGGCTGTTCTAGAAATGATCAGTTCCATGTAATGCCGTAATATTTCTGAAAAGAGGATCAGAAAAAATATATATTCTGTTTAAAGACATTGAGTGTGCCCATAATATGTGGACATTTAGAATTAGAATTGTACAGTGCCAGAGAAGAAACACAAAATGAGAGAACTGATGAAAATTGTTGGGGGAGTTAGGAAACAGCAAGAGAAACATACATGTTTTGAGGAAATATGCCTGGCTGTTCAAATACAGGACACAGGTTAAGTATAAGTTTTCTGAATTGTTTCCAGAACATAACACATTTACATTCTGACACTGTTAGGGTAGTTATTAATTGTTAGTAATATAAGCATAAAAGATGTATATGAGAAATATTTCAAAGCGTCCACTTTAAACAAAATTTTCATACACACCACCTTCAAGCACGAGTGGGTAAGGAACATAGAAAAAGTCTAGAATGTCAAACTATCCATGCACATGAAACTTTTTTTTTTACCTTTTTATATTTCTTTTCTCTCCTCTACCATACCCCCACCGGACTCATTCTTTCTTTCTTCCCAGTACTGAATATACCAATAGAGAGTTGTGAAAATCAAGGTTCATAGCTGTCATCCTGTAGAGAGCAGACATTTATTTCTTTAGATCCTTAACCTCACCACCCTTGTAGCCTGAGGTACATGCAACTGAAATGGGGCATGTACTGCTGGCCCACTGATGCACATATACTTCCACATGCATGACAGTGTCTGGCTATATGCTAAATGTCAAGCCAGAGTGCATATTTACCTTACACTGCTTAGCTTTAATACCCCAACTCTAGCAGGTGTCACTTATACTACTGACCAGGCTGCCTTTCTACCCAAAATACGGGGTGAGCCAGCACTAGCCACTCATTCTCACCCTCCCATTTGGCTCCTCAAGTGCCTGGCTTGCTTGTTGATCTTGGGTTTTAATTAGGACTTTAATCTCTCTGTGCTACAAGTGCAGCCAGTAACTTAAACAGCAAACTTGTGAGACACTGAATGAATTATAGTGGACCATTGTAGAGCATTGCAATATACTTTAACGTTATGGCTACAAGGTGGTTACAAAACTACAGACATTAAAAACTGGGTACGTATATTGAGAACTTGCATTTTAATGAAAATAATCACTCTTGTAGCTCAGCAAGAAATGCTAGTTCAGCTTTGTGGACAGGGTTGATAGGAATTTATTCAAATATTTTTTTTATGATTCTGTGAGACAGATACATGGAAATAAATTATCATAAAGGGCTACTCTCATACAGAGGATGAGGGATGGGTCTAACGCTTACAAAAAAATATGAAAAGTACCTGTTCTCATGAATGGCAGTACATTTAGATCTACACATAAAAAAACAGAAGGGGAAATTCAGTGCAAGACAGATCTGATGTGATGTGTTTAGTTGGACTGTATGAACTGTGTCATAAAAATGTAGACATACTGGGGAAGAATACTGTATTTTCTTCATGACAAAAAGGAACATAAAAGTATAACTGATGTAAAAATTGCAAACAATTTGATAAGCCTGAAAACTCTTAACACCAAGATAAAAGTTTGTTTACCCCGAGACAAAGAAATATGAATGAATAGTCCTAGAAAACCATTACTACATACAATATTCACAATGAAAAGAATTAAGCAGATCATTTATTATTATAGAAAGTCCACTGGGCCAAAAAAGCACATTTTCAGTGGAGGTCCAGGGAGGAAAAGCTCCACAAAGCATGTTAGTATAAAAGTAAATAGAACTCAAAACAGTTAGTAAAATACAGGCAGTAGTATGCAATAACAGACAATATTATACAAGACAGAAAAGGAGGCATATAAAACATACAGTAATTACAGAGTATTAGAATTAAAAGATGAATACTAAGTAATCATACATTTTTTGATGTCTTATACATTTAGAGAATAAAATAGAGATGAAAGTTGTCATATGGAAATATTTACAAGGTTGTGAAGAAGTCAGCTGGTGCAATAGTGCAGGGAAGAGTGTAGTTGTTTTATTACTTGATAGAAAGTCATATGGATATAGTAAGTCTTAAGTAGTTATGCATGGGTGGATACACATCTTAGTGTTTAAAATGTGTATAAAGGAAGATCTGAGAGGTGAGGATGTAAGTTAAGGAAGTATGACTTTAGGTGTGGGTAATCAGGTTTTGGGTGGGTGAGAGTTGAGACATTTGCACTGCCAAAGAGTGGAGAGATGTTGTTGCAGAGATTTTTTTGAAGGAGGAGTTGTTACTGGAGGTTCTAATATCTGTAGGGAGAGAGTTCCATAGTTTGGCAACTGTGAAGGAATAAAGCATGTCTCCAGCTGTGAGTTTAGGTTTGTTTACTTCCAAATGAATTTGTTTTTCAGATCTAAGAGGCATGTTAGGATGGTAGAGGGTTAAAATAGTAGAAAGGGCTGGGCAGTCAGAGGGTTTGTATATCATTTTGTGTGCTGTGGTTAGTTGTAGGTAGGCTGGATACCGTGAATGTTCAAGCCAGTTAAGCGATTGTAGGGTGATACAGTGATGAGAATAGTATTTTGCATTGGTAGCAAACTTAGCAACTTTGTTATAACAAGACTCAAGCTTGGTTTTTAGTGAGGACTGAATATTGGTGAGAAGAGGAGTGCCATACAGGAGAGAAGGTAAAAGAAAGGTTAAGGCAAGAGTACATTTTGTAGAGCAGTTAAGAAAGTATTTATGTCTATAAAGGGTGCCTAGCTTTTGTTTTGTTTTCTCTTTATATAACTGTGGATATGGAGATCAAATGTGAGATTTTCATCTAGAATAACTCCTAATAATTTAGTGTGGGAGACAATTTCTATCATGATGTTGTTTTGAGATTGAATGAAGAAATCAGTCTTGTTAACAGAGAGTTTTTTCTTGGGAGTAAATAGTAAGTAGCAATTTGGTTTTGTTGGGGTTTAGGGTGAGGTGATTATTGGCTACCCAGATTTCAGTAGCATTGAAGGCATCTTGATTTATGTGCAGAAGTTCTGTTGTTGATTTGGCAGAGCAGATAATAGTCGAATCATCTGCATGTTGAACAACAGAGGCATTTTTAAGAGTGGTGCTGAAGTCATTTATAAAAATACTGAAAAGTAGGGCGTCCTAAGATAGAGTCATGGGGAACTCCAGTGGAACACTCAAGAAATAGAGAGAAAGAGGTGAGCCATCTAGTTGATTGTTGTCTGTTTTTTAGATAATTGGTGAACCAGTTTAGAGTCGGGGGAAGATGTCTCGATTGTAGAGTTTGCTGAGGAGTAGAGGGTGGGAGATTGTATCAAAAGCTTTTGAGAGGTCAAGAAAGAGTGAGGAAATTAATTTACCAGCATTTGTAGCTTGATTGACTGTGTCCAAACAGGAAATAAGAGCAATGATAGTACTATGACCTGGCCTAAACCCATGTTGAGTTGGGGAGAGCAGTTGGTTTAGTAGTAGGTAGTTTAATAGCTGATAATGGATGCATTTTTCTAGGATTTTGGAGATGGGAGAGAGAATAGCAATGGGTCAAAAGTTAGAGATATCTGTATTGTTGCCTCCTTTATGGAGAGGAAGAATATATGCTTTTTTTTCCAGATAGTAAGAATGTAAGACTATTGAAGGGATCTGTTGAGAAGTATGCTTATGGGATAGGCAATGGATCTAGCTGTCATTTGGAGGTATTCTGGGGGTAAGTTGTTAGGGGCACTGGAGCCAGGTTTGAGTTTTAGAAGAAGTTTATTATACTAGTGATGGATATGGGGAAGAAAGAAAAGGTGGGTAGGGAGGGGGTTGTGGTATCTTGTGGAGGGTGATAATGGGGAGGGTTAGTATTAGATATAGTTTGGGGAAAGGTAGTGGTAAAGTTTAACTATTATGTCAATGAAATGTGAGTTAAAGAGCATGGCTATTTCACTGGCTGTTTTCTCTGGGAATGAGCAGGGGTTGTTATTGGTACCAGGGTTGATTAAAGATGAGACAGATTTCCAAAATTTATTTGGATTGTGTTTGTCATTCTTTTTGGAGGCTTAAACAACATTGTTTTCTATCATTGATGATTAAGCACTTAGCTGGATGACAGAGCTGCTTAAATTGTAGGAGATCAGTGGGATTCTTGTACTGTTGCCATTTTTTCCATATTTTGTCCCTGGCAGTCATAATTTGCTTGGTAGCTCTAGAAAGCGATATGGCATGATTGGCTTTAACTCTTTTTTTGTCTTGCTGGGGCTAGCTTGTTTAAAATGTTCACGAATGTGGAGTTAAAGAAGTCAACAGCCTCATCTAGAGGCAGGACCTTCAGTATATTCCAATTGGTGTTTCTCAGGGATTTGTTAGGAGTTGTAAGGTTAAAGTTTCTGAGCTTTCTAGTTTGTATTGGTGTTGGGATGGTATTAGGATGGTTTTACATAGCATAAAGGCTGGTAGGTGATCACTAAGGTTGCAGGGAAGTGTGCCTGCTGCTGAGATTTTATGTGGGTCAGAAACTAGTATCCAGAAAAGAACTGACCCACTGTCTTTATTTCTGTTGGGTCTAGTTATATCTGTAATTAGTTGCGAAAAGTTAAAGAGGCTGATATTAGATGGTGGGGAGTCGCCTGAGAAATCTCTCCAATTTATATTCACATCGCCTAAGATAATTGTCTCATTAATTATATTGTTTGATATCCAGGCGAGAATATCTTCAAGAAGAGGAATATTATTACTTGAGGAGATGTATATGGTTATAATGCAGAGATACTTAGAGTTGTACAGTTTGGGTAATAATATAAGTATCTCAGCTGTAGAGAACTGAAGAATAGGATTAGAATATGGGACAATAGTGAGGGTATTTGGAAAGAGTATAGCAATGCCACACCCTTTTGTTGGGGTCTGTCAGCCTGTAGACAGGCATACCTAAGGGAGAGGAATGGCATACCTAAGGGGGAGGAATTCTGAGTCTTTTATATAGGGATTTAGCCAGGTTTTGGTTGCAGCTAATATGTCTGGTTTATTCAAGGATATCCAGGCATGAAGTTAGGGTATTTTGTTTCGTGTACTTTGGAGATTGATAATTGTGAAGGTAAGTGATTTATGTGGACTAGTGAGGTTGGCATTCAACGGGTTGGATCCAGGGTTTGGGTGGATAGCTCCACATAAGAATATGTTACTTGGCTTGCATAGGTATGTTACAGGTGGCAGGTTTCTTTTTGAGTGACTAGAGATAGCTATATAGTTGTGTATGCTTTTATGGATGGGAAGTAGTTTTAGTTTATTATGTAGTGTGCGTACAAGCTAGGGCAATATCTGAATAACTGGAGTGGGCTGAGGATTATGTGTTGGTAGTAGATGTGATTTTTTTGAGGTATAGAGGCTATATTTAGAGATGTTAATTGGCATAGGAAAAGGGTAGTGGGACAAAGCAGTGAGATAGATGTATGGGTGGAGAGCATATCGCATAAGGCAAAGTTTTCTAAATTGTTAATTTTTTAGTGACAGTTTGGTTTATTAGTTAACAGTATGGATAGGAAATGTCATGGGTATGATAATATGAAAGTACTAGAATATTATGAAGTAGTATCAAGAGGTTGACTGTATAGAGTATGGGATGAGGGAGGGATAGGAATATTACCTGTTATTGGATGTTTGAATGGGTGGGCTAGATAGTTGTTATTGGATGATGGAGTTGGGGGGAGCTATCATGAGAATACATGTAATGGATGCAGGGTTGGCTGGAAATGGGGGTAGGGTAGGGGAGTGGAGTGACCCCGAGTGTAGCGAGGGTAAACTGAGTGGGCTGGCCCAGGTCAAACAGAAATGGCTCAAGAAACAATCAGTGAGACAGGTAACTAAGGCAGAGTGTAGTTTGATAAGACAGTACTGGGGAAGTGTAGTAGAGGTTTAAGCAATGCAGAGAGACTTTCACCGTATAGAGGATAGGTATGCTTTAAAGCAGTGGGGTATGCCAGGTGAGGGATTCATTGGAGAGAGAGCTTGAGAATAGCAGGGCAGAGAAACGTTTAGGTTAAATTAAAGAGTTGGGGCCATAAAAGGCACAGTGGAAAAGACGTCTTTACTGTCCAGATAGTGCAGAAAAATAATCAGGAAGGCAGATACTGGTACAAATGAAAGCTTGTAAGATGTTGCTACAGACAGGACATTAATGGCAGTTAAGAAAGAAGCCATGGTGGTTCATTTGTCAGCACAGTGTCTGTGGGTAAGACTTCTGTTCCTCTGCTTCAAAATGCTGGGTTTAATCCTAACTTTCAGTCACTGTCTATGGAGTTTGCATGATGTTCATACATGCATCACTGTTGTATTAGCCTAAGCTATATGGCATTACTCCTGCACCAGCCAGCTTCCCAAACTTTTGGGCATCTTCCAGACACTCCTCCTGCCAGAAGAGCATATGGCATGCCACATAAAAGGCAAAAGAAGTGCTAAAAGCTTCAGTGATTTTTTGTGACCAATGCAAGCACTTCTTTCATCTGTGATCTTCAAGCTGGACAGATTAAGTCCCACTTGGGAAAGCCTTTTTGTGTTTGTTTTGGTAAAAATGCTGCTTAGGTATTACTGAAACAAAGATAAAGCCTCTGTTTGGCACTTCTGCAGCAGAGGTGCTTAAGTAGTGTGATGAAAGGGGAAAACTGGTCCAAGGAATAAGACAATTTTTTCAACCCTCCTTTTTAAAAAAAATAACAATTTTCTCTCTCCTCAAACCCCCCCCCCACCCTTCCATCAAACAGTTTAAGCAACAATGGACCAGTAATCAAGCTGAGAAAAAGTAATGGAAGGTGGCTCAAAAATTAAGAGAAAAGTAAAGTCTCAGAAAACAAGGACAGTCTTCCCAATCAGCATGACTATCTGCTGGTTCAAGCCACCCCTCTCCCCCACTCAGGAAACCTCTTTTATGTCACTTCAAAATGTATCTTCCCTTTTGGTTTCAGATAGTTGGGTTCTAAGTATAATCTAGTGAGGGTACTCTTGACAATAGGAGTTCCTCCCGCCTTTCCAGGGCATTCCCTCTTGCTCAGGGAAGTATATTACTCTCTTCCCCCTATTCTGCAGAACATGCCTCAGGGAGTTATAGAAGCAGTGCCTCTCAATCTCCTGGGCAAAGGCTATTTAAGGATATTTTTAGTTCCTAAACCAGAAGAATCCTGGATGCCACACTGGATCTTTCTGCTCTAAACCTCCATGTCAAGAATCCCACGTTAAAGATGTTATCATTTCAAAATCTTTTATCTTTAATTCTAAATCTAGCTTTCATGGTAAAGCTGGATCTAAAGAATGCCTATCACCACATTCCTATTGCCAAACACTTCAGAAGTGTTTTCAACATTTGTTGTGTTAGTCTTATATTATCAGTTCTCTGTTTTACCCTTTGGGCATTCTACTGCATCAAGGGTATTTACAAAATGCCTAGTTCCAGTCATTGCTCACTGCAGACTCCAAGAAATACACATTTTTCCATATTTAAATGATTCTCTTTCTTATCTTTGCAGACTTTTTTCGGCTGTCTTTCTGAGTTTCTCAAGCCTAAATGAAGCATTTGCAAAGGAGGTTCTTAGTACTCTTGGCTACATGGCATTGATGACTATCATGCTGCCTTTTGTCAGTCTACACATACACAGCATTTATACCCTTTGACTTTTCAGATTCCAGTTCTGAGATTTGTAAAGAGGGAGATTGGATAGTGGGTAGACCAGGTAGTGGGCTCTCCAGCTCTCCAATTTTCTCTTCTGACCTCTGTCCAGTGAGTTACCACTGGTATTTCAGACCTGGTGTGGGATGCAGTGTCAAAAGGGGGAAAAGTACATGCTATGTGAGATCCAGTTATCAATTATTAGAATGTATTGAATCATCTCTGTTCACTAGGACCTTTGCTAGTGTACACAGACAACACCACAGGCCATACCAGATCCTACTCTCTTTGCATACTTGCTATGATGGCCTGAGAGATAGAAATTCAACTCAATCTGACTCTTCAGGCTCCGTACATTGTGTCAGAGCAAAACCTTATTGCAGACAAGCTCAGCATGACCAGGATAGATGATTGTACTAGGAAACTCCATCCTGGGATCTTCCAAGATATGATACACCTGTGGGGAACAGATTAAATATATCTGTTTGCCTCCTTTTAGAACAAACTCTGCTCCAGGACTCTCTGCAGACAGGCAGGCCTAGATGACAGATTTTTTTTGTTATTCCCATGGACAACTGGTTGCCAGGGTTCTTCTAAAGGTCCAGAAGGAGACTCTAAAAATTGTGGTGTCAACTCCTTTCTAATCAAGGTGACAATAGTTCTCCCTTCTTTCTATCTGGCCAAGGGCAATTACCACAATCTTACCAACAAACTGGATGCACTCATACAAGATAAGAGGAGTTAGATGCACAGAAATCTGGAAACATTTCAACTGATTGCTGGGATGATAACATTTTTATACATTTTAGGCACCTTTTTCTGAGGATGTGTAGCAGGTGCTAAAGGAGTTCAGAAAGACTGCTGCTAGGAAATCATATGTGGGTAAATCAAAAAAAAATTCTAGTTGGTGCCAGTTTAAGAACCAGGATCTTAATAAGGTACTGTTGTCTCTGGTTCTTTATTTGTGTGAGTTACTACCCAGTGGTTTGTTGTACTCTTCCATTAGAGTACATTTATCAACCATTTCTGTCTGCCCTTAGATCTCACCCTTTCTAAAAATTTTCAAGTAAAATAATAAAAAAGTTATGTACTTACCACAATGTTCCATCTGTGTTGTCTATTTTCATTCTTCCTCAACTGTTGGGTCCAGATCTGATCCTCAGATCCAACTCGGCCATTACTTAAGCTCATCATAACCAAAAGGTTTTTGAGTTTCTCCCTTATCCATAATGCAACAACCTCTAGCATACCCCAGATCTTGTTTATATCTATCTATATGTGTGTGTGTGTGTGTGTGTGTATAAATCCTACAGACGGAACTATATCTGGACCCATTAAGGACAATGGTGGCCTTATAATATCTCATTTTTCCAGATGTCTGTTGTGATAAGTGTTGGGGGGTTGGTGGGTGGGAAGTTGAGGAAGAATGAAAATGGACAACACAGATGGAACATTATGGTAGGTAACTTTTTTATCTGATGTACATTTTGATTCTATCCTCAACTGATGGGACAGAGTCCCCTGCTGCCTAAAATCCCATGTGAACTCTAAGGAAGGATATTCCTGAGGACAGTTGAGCCAAAGGCTGCTCTTCTTCTCAAGACCAGATCCAGTTTGTAATGAGTGATAAAGGTATGAGGGTTTTCCCAAGTTGCAGCCCCACATATATCGTCCAGGGAAGCTCTAGATAGAAACACTGAAGAAGTTGCCATGGACCTAGTTGAGTGGACTCTTGGGGGTTTTGTCAAGGTTAGACACAACTGGTTATAGATAAATGAAATGCAATCCATCAGCCATCTGGCTAATGTTACTTTGCAACTGGTTAGCCCAATTTCAAATCTGCAAAGGACATAAATAATTGATCTGTCTTCCTAATTTCTTTTGTCCTATGCAAGTAAAAATGTAATTGTTGGTGAATATCTAGTAAATGAAACATATATTCACCTTTGTTTGCAAATTTAGGAAAGAACACAAATTAATGGATTGATTGATATTGGATTCTGACACCACCATAGGAAGGAAAGACACACTGGTATGTAATGTGACCCTATCCGTAATGAAATATCAAGTAGGGGGATTTAGATGACTATGCTTGAAGTTCTGAAATTCTTCTAGCAGAGGTAATAGCCACTAAAAATATAGTTTTCCAAGTCAGGAACTTAAGATCACATTTAGCTGCTGGTTCAAAGGGAAAATTAATTAAGGCCTGCAGTACCAAGTTCAAATCCCATGGTGGAGTAGGATCTTTATACAGGGGTCTCAGCAGAAATTTGCCTCTCAAAAATGCTTTACAAAGTTTAGAACACGGCACAGAAGAATTTTCAAATCCAATATGAAAGTTAAGATATTGCTGCTAATTGAACTCTGATCATTGAGGAGCTGGCCCCTCATTAAAAATTGTTACCAAAAATTCAAATATACTATGTATTGGAGCTGAGAATGGGTCAATGTATTTTTGCTGTGCCCAGCAAATGAACCTTTTCCATGTACTTGTGTAAATTTTTCTTGTAGAAGGTTTATGGGAAAATAAAATAATATGATGGACAGGGGAAGAGAGCATCAGTTGTCTGGCTATTAATGAAATTTGAGAAACCATGCTGTCAGCTTGAGGTATGAGATATCTGGATGAATCATACTTGGGTGTGACAGGAGGTCTGGAATCAGATCCAGAATACAAGGTTGGCAAAGCAGACGAGGCCATAGGAGGGGGAACCAAATCTGATGAGGCCAGCAAGGTCCAATAAGGATGACTTTCCTCTTCAACCTGGCAACTTTCTGGAGAAATTTTGGAATTAGAGGAATTGGCAGGTAAGCATAAAGTAGACTGGGTGGCCAATTATGAAGTAGGACATCCCTCAGTGATTCCCCTGGATGGGGGAATAGGGCAAAGTAGCTGCTGCATTTGTTGTTTAGGGGAGAAGCAAAAAGATGGCAGCAAGACTGGCCCAATTGATGGAAAATCATTTCTGTCACTTTCATGTTGAGAGACCATTTGTGTGGTAGGAGAATGGACCAGCTCAATTTGTCTGCTATCGCACTGAAATTCTCCAGGATGTGCATTGCTATGAGAAACCAGTTGGATGAGCTTGCCCATTGCCACACTCTAAGTAAACCTCGACACAAGGGCTGAGATCTGATTCCTCCTTGTTTGTTGATATACCAGACTACTGGAAGGCCTGAAATGCTAAGAGCTCTGCTCTCATCTCTAGGACATTGATATACAAATTGGACTCATGGGGGACCAACTGCCTTGGACTGTTTTCCCCAGGAATTGCTCCCCCACCCAATCTTGCAAGCATCCATGGTCACTATGACTTTTGGTTGAAGAAGAATGAAAGGGCGGCCTTGTAGAACCTGATCTGACTGAATCCACCACCACAGGTATCTCTCACATGCCTGAGTGATTCTTATTTGTGCTGACATGCGCTGGTAAAGAATCAACCACTGTGTTGTTAGCATCCTTTGAAGGATTCTCATATGACATCTTGCTAGAGAAACTAAAACTTGGGCAGCTGACACTGTCCCCAAGGTTTGAAGGATCAACTGGGCTGAAATCTTAGTACTGTCAATTAATTTATGACCTGGAATCTGATGGTCTGAACTCTTGAAAGAGGAAGAGAGGCTGTCACTGATAACGTATTGAAGACTGCTCCTATGAATTCCAAAGTTTGTGTTGGTTGTAACTGATGCTTCTCTAATTTATGGTTATCCTCATATCAGAACATATATGAAGTACCTGATCTCTTGCTTTTGTTAGCAGATAACTGGTTGAGGTGGTAATGAGCCAGTCATCTAGATATGGAAGCGCTCAGAATCCCTGCCATCTCAAGTGAGCTGCTACAACTGCCATGCATTTGGGGAATACCCTGGGGATTGTGCTGACACCAAAGAGCAGTGCTCTGAATCGACAGTGACTGGGTCCCAGCCAGAAGCGTAAATATCTTCTGGATTGTCTGTAGATTTTTATGTGATAGTATGCATCCTGAAGGTCTACCGAGCACATCCAGTCATCCTTCTCCAGGAAGGGTAGAATGGACTGAACCACAGCCATCCAAAACTTTGTATATTGAACTGACCTGTTCAAAGTGCTGTGATCCAAAATTGGTCTCCAGTCCTCTGTTTTGTTTGGCACTAAAAAAAATCTTGAGTAAGTTCCAGAGTCTACCTGGTCTCATGGGACCTCATGGGTGACTTTTTTTACTAGCAGCTTTTGTATTTCTAGTGCTGCTGCTTTCCACTGACTGGGTGGAACATTGGAAATTCTGCATACAGTTGGGGGTGGAAGGGAAAAGGGAATTGTATCATTCCCTGCCACAAAAGCAATACCCCTGAGAAGGGAAGTCAGTGTTGAGCTATTCAGTGCCAAAGATCTGAGGGGAAGAGATGGCTCTGGAAACCTTGGAGTCGACTTCAATGCCTCATACCCGACAAGGAAGCTTCAGCTCTGACAGTCATCCAGATCTGAAGATGTCAGAGCTGATCCATTCAGAGAAAGCTTCAGATCCAAGCTGGATGGACCTTGAAGGGTTAGATCCAGGGACTCTAAAGTAACTGGAGGGATCAAAGAAGGAGCAAGTAGTGGTGGTGTGGTAAATGGATGGGCTTCCTGACCCGAGGGGATAGGAGCCAGTAAAACACCCATCTGTATCTCTGCTGAGAGAAATTTTCTCATCATTCTGTTCACACCTTCCTCAGTCAAACTCCTGGAAGAATGAGACAAGGCAAAGGATGGTGACTTGGATCGGTGCCTTTCCAAAAAAGGGGGAGGGAACCATGGAAGGCACTGTAAGCTGAGGTGCTAAGTGTTTCATTAAATTCACTTACTTCTTGGATCGGTGGTCTTGGTGGTATTTTATCATTTTATTTTTTTTTTTTTAAGTTGTATTTGCCATATATAGGAGAATACCTAGTCCTAGGAAGGATTATCAGATCCTAAGCAGTTGGATCCAAGGAGTTTGGATCCATTGATTTCTTCTTGGGATCCAAGGGATAGTGGCTTTGAACTGATTTTGGATCCGTTCTTGGCAGCTCCAAAGATGGAGTCACAGAATAAGAAGGCCTAGGAGACTTAGACAAGGACTCCTTAGTTTTTATTTTGGGGGACTGAGCCCCAGAAATAGCTTCACCAAAGGAAGATGGGAGCAATCCTTTAAGAATCAATTTGATTTTTCTATCAGCAACTGCCCTAGGACTGAAATGTTTGCATATTGTCCAATTCTCCTGATGTTGAGAGCCCGAACAGTAAACACAAAGTGTATTAGCATCCAAAAGGGGCAATTTGAGCCCACATTTTTGAAACTTCTTAAAACCAGAAGGTCCTTTTTCAGACATACCGGTGAGTAAAAGGAGACAGTGAAGAAAGAAGAAACCTACTTTTTTTAATAGACAAGCAAAAGGGCTCACTCTCTAGATGTACACAGGGAGCTTGGATACTACCCAGACAAAACTTAATCTGTCAGGAAAGCTGGACAGCTGTTTGTCTCCTGTGAAGGTAACACAGTAAGAACAATGAGCCAATCCCATGCAGGATTACAGCTCATTCAGCAAGGGCATTAGCATATATGGTGGCTTTCTGGAAAGGGGTGGACTCTAGAAGAATTCTAGAGGTAGCAACTTGGTCCTTTGTACATACCTTTACAAAGCATTATTGTCTGGATTCCTCTTCCAGTCCAGAACAGATTTTGCTTTTTCTTCATTGTTTATAGAGTTAGGAAAAAAAGAAAGTGAGATTAACAGACTGGCTCAAGGTAAACACTGACAGCTTTAAACATAAAAGAAAGACTGGTTCTCAAAGAAACCCTATCACTGTAGAAAATGAGGTAGGGTTGACCCACCATAAGAGCTTGTAACTCAGATATTCTTCTAGAAGAAATCAGACCACTGGGTAAAACAGTCTTCCATGCTAAGAACCACAAATCTGTCCAATGAGCTGGTTCAAGTGGTAAAAGAATAAGCTTTTTCAGCACACAATTAACATCTCAAGGAGTTGCCACCTGTTGCCTAGCTGGATGGCTATGCAAAATCCCTTTCAAACTCTGCTTGACTTGAGGACAGGTGGAAAGTGGGGGATCCAAGAGTGGACAAGCCAGAATTGGTGATAAATGAACCTTGATAGAGGAGTTAAAAAGGCCAGAGGACTGTACCTCACACAAATAATCAAGAAGCAGAGGCAGCCAGGCCTTAAGGTGTCCTGGTTCTTGGAATGGCTTCCTAGTAGCAGGTTTTTAGTCTTCATCAGTACCTAATGTGTGACCATAGGAAAAAAGTCCCAAAAATTCTATCATCCAGGCAGTCAACAATTCTTCAGGCTGGGTTGCATCAAACAACCCCCTGTATTTTGTGAATAAATCCTGTCTATGGGGAAATCTCTGATAATTGACCTTGGCCAGTTTCAAACAAAGGAAGAATCACTGTTACCTGGGTCAAAAGGGGGGATCACCACACCCATCTCTGGGGAGTCCTTCTGGATCTTTAGAAGAATCCTGGATATCAGCTGAAAGAATGGAAAAGCACAGAGTAACATTCCCGTCCATGGGAACAAGGAAGCATTTGTCTTATCTGTCTTTAAGGACCATTTGCAAGGAATCCTGAAGCATAAGTTTTTTTCTGTTCTGTGAGGAAGCAAACAATTTACTTGAAGTGTTCTTCACAGCTGTATCAATTCTTAGAAAACCTATGGTGAAATTTCCATTCGTGGGGGCTTTTCATGTATCTGATTAGCTTGTCTGGTACAATGTTTTGCTCTGAAGGAATATATGAAGCCTGAATAGCCAAACTGAGCTGAGTTGCTACCTGCCTGGCTATCATAGCATATCTGCAAAGGGGTAAGATCTGGCATCCCCCGTTTAAGTACCACATCACTAAAGTGCTGTCTGTGAAAACTTGCAGAGGTCCTGTAGAAAAGAGACAATTTAGGGTTTCAAAGCCTTTATTACTGCCATCATCTGTTCAACATTTATGTGCTTTTGTCTGTCATATTTGTTCCACAGACCTTGCACTTTCACATCTCTGGAAACAACTCCCCACACTCAGTCTAAAGCATTTGTTGTGACAGACTGCAGAGGAGGAAGAAAAGTGAATGGCAGACCTGTTTTTTGAGATAACTGGTCTACCCACCAAAGAACCTCCATCCTTATAAACCACAATATAGGGATATGAAAAGATAAAGGGTGAAGATGCTGAGTCCAGACTGACCTGAGGTACCACTGGATTTTTCTCATGAAGTTTGGCCAAGGGAATCATAAGAATAATAGAAGCCATGTACTCCAGAATCTTGAAAAATTACCTGGGAGATACTTAACATTTCTAATTTGGAGTGAGAAAAGTTCCTCTCAAGGCAGACTGCAAAAGACATCCCAGGAAAACAATTTTGTGAGAAGGGATGAGATAAGATTTCTGTAAATTCCCTAGGAAACCCAGACTGAGTAGAAAATCCTAAACACTTGCTATGGAGTATGGACTCCTGACAACTGGAAAAAAAGTCTTCAAATATAAGACAATCATCCAGATATGGAAAAAATGTGAATTTCCTGAAGTCTGCAATAAGTAATTACTGGGGCCATACATTTTGTAAATACTCTTGGAACAGTAAGTGGGAACGATAGGAAACTGATAATGTGAGTTTGATACAGAAAATACTAGGAAACATCTGAAACACTTGCCAATAGGAATGTGATGGTAAGCATCTTTTAAGTCTAACTAGTAGAAGGAAAGGGTTAATAGGGTCTTCAAGGATAGCACTTTGAGAAATTAGGACCTTGACAAAAAGATTTAGAAAGGAGAAGTCTCAAATAGGCTTCCAAGTCCCTTATTTCTTTGGCACCAAAAATACTCCTTGAATAAAACCCTTTGCCCATATGGCAGTCAGACACTGGTTCCTTTACTCCTTGAGATAGGCATTTATTCCATAACTGTAAGAAACAGGGAAACATTGTTTATTGGGCAAGAAGGAATCCCACAGAAGGGAGGGACTCCCATTGTCAACTGTACTCCTGTTGAATGACTTTGCAACAATATGGTATCACAAGGGAAGATGTAGACTCAGAAAGGGCGAGAGTGACTTGGTGGGGGAGGACCCTGAAGAGGCAAATATTCATTGTGAATAAAAATAAACCACTGACACAAATACAAATTGTAGATAAGATGGGTTTATTCTCTAGCACCTCGGTCAGAGACCTTCAAGGAGTAATCATGCTTGATTACTCCTTGAAGGTCTCTGACCGAGGCACTAGAGAATAAAATCATCTTATCTACAACTTGGATTTGCACCAGTGGTTTATTTTTATTTGGTATGGAGAGTGTGGTTTGTGTTTATTTTGAAATAGTCATTCTGATGTTTTGGACTGTCCTTAATTTTGACAGGCTCTCTCTTTCATTTTAGAGCCTCTTTGCCAAGTCTGTTTTGGAGCACCTTGTTTCTTGAATTGTTTTTGAAAAAGGAGCTGAGGTGGAAGAAAAAATATATTTGACTTAAAAATGGATGCAGATTTAGGTCACACCATGTTTCTCCTAGCATCATATCTTTTGAGCATCTCAGCAGCCGAAGGACATGGCATAATTTAAAATCTCAGTTTTAACATCTTCAAAAATATTTTTTTATTTTTTAGAATGAAGCCAAACAAATCTTCTCATGACTGACCCAGAAGCAGAAGTATGTTTAATTATATGAGAACTAGATAGTAAAGAAGCATTCAAAGATTTTTTTAGTAAAGAAAATAGCTGCAAGCCTAGGAATATCCAACTGTAATGAATCATAATACTTTTTGCTGGCAATAGCAATTTCATTCTGATTCCACAGAAAACCTTTTCATCTTGGATAAAGTTTCTGAAAAAGAAAGTTCTTCTGCAGGGAAACCTGAAGCAACACTTTCCTCAGAATCACAATCTTCAGTTTGAGAAGAAAATCTTGAAGCACACCATTCACCTTCTAGTCCCTACTCTTCTGAATGAAAATCAAAATTGGAAAGTGAGGAAAAGCATTCTTTAATTACCTAAGGAGGTATTATGTATAGTAAAAGCAGGAACTAACTCCCTAGCAAATATTCCCTATCCACAGAGATAGAAAAAGGCAAAGCCAAGTTCATTTCTTTTTTGTTTTCTTTTCCTGAGAAAGTCCCTGTAAAAAAAACACTGACTCATAGCAGGCTCATTATCCCAGAACTCTGGCTCCTTTTCTCAGCTAATGTAGTAGACCTTCACCCATATCTTCCTCTGAGACCAACAAAAGTGGTTCTGCCTTGCCAGTGGGTGACAATCCCGCAGCTGCACAGGATGCATCTATGCCTCATCCTTAATGACTGTAGGTGCTACATCAGAGGGACAGAGGGAAAATGATGACTTGTCCAAAGAACCAAATGCAGCCACATCAGAGTAATCCATTGGTGGATGAGGTACAATTGCATCTGGCCTGATACCCAAAGACTCTCTGACAACTTTTTTTTCTTTTTATGGACAGAGAAAGTAAGAACTGAGGAAACAAGTAACTGCTCCATAGGTTCCACTGATAAGGAGGCATTGAAAATTCAGCAAAGCCTGAACAAGTTCAAAAAGGTAGTTCTGTGGTAAGAAAACCACTGGCTCCTCCCAAAAGGACAATTTCCTGCCCCTAGCACATAAAACCTACAAAAGAAACAATGTCCAAAATTAGATTTATACACAGTTTGTTCACACATGCTTTCATGCAGAAAATAATCCCCTGACAAGCAATGACAGTCCAGTATGTACAAGTTGCATAGCCAAAAAATAAGAAGTTATGTACCTACCATAACGTTCCATGTTAGTTGTCTTCTCTCGCCTTCTTTCTTGCTTGATGGGTTCGGAGCCGATCCCTCGGCTCCGACTCGGCACTTGCTTTAGCTCGAGAACTCCTTTTACCAGCTCGAGGCAGCCCCATATCCCATGATGCAAGGCAGGAAGTACCCAGATCTCGTTTGTTGACAAAAGGGCAATAACACCAAGCATAAAATACTTCCCAAAGGAAGAAGAAACTTACAGATGGAAAAAGGACCAGGTCTGAATGGTCTTTAGCATAATAGTTTCTTATACAAGGTCTGTCCAGGCCAGGGGGAAGGAGGGAGGGTCGCAGAAAAGAAGGCGAGAGAAGACAACTAACATGGAACGTTATGGTAGGTACATAACTTCTTAATGTTAAGTTGTCAATCTCGCCTTCATTCTTGCTTGATGGGACCGCGTCCCTAGCACCTCTATCCTGGGTGGCTCAATGGAACAAACTCTTGAGGACTGTAGAGCCAAAACTGGCTCTGTCCCTGGAGGCCAAGTCCAATTTGTAATGGGAAACAAAAGTGTGAGGAGTGGCCCAAGTGCCGCTGCACAAATAGTGTCCAAAGGCAGTCTAGCTTGAAAAGCTGTAGAAGTAGCTAAACTCCTAGTTGAATGTGCTTTAGGTTTTGAGCACAGCTGTTTTCCCCTGATCGTATAAATTTCAGTGATGACCGAAGAAAGCCATCTGGACAAAGTCACTTTAGAAACAGGTAGGCCTTTTTATTATCCGCATAGGAAACAAAAAGTTGATCAGATTTTCTAAATTTTTTTGTTCTGTCCAAATAATATCTGAGCTGACGGTGGACGTCAAGATAATGTAGCTTTTGTTCAGCTCTATCTGAATAGTTAGGAAAAAATACGGGGAGATCAATGGATTGATTCAGATTGTTTTTTGAAGCGACCTTGGGTAAAAAGGATGGATTAGTTCTCAAGGATACTCTGTCTTTGTGAAAAATCAAATAGGGGGGTCGAACTGAAAGAGCATGAAGTTCAGACACCCTCCTGGCAGATGTAATAGCCACTAGGAATAACGTTTTCCAAGAAAGATATTTCAGGGAACAAGAAACAGCTGGCTCGAAGGGGGGAAGAATCAAGGATGTCAGCACTAAATTTAGATCCCACTGAGGAGGAGGATTCCTGATTGGAGGCTTTAGTAGGAAAATTCCTTTCAAGAAGGCCCTGCAGAGCCTATGGGACATAATATTATGATCTGCTATCCCGACATGAAAATTAGAAATAGCAGCCAACTGAACTCTGACTGTTGAAGAAGAGGAGCCTGCATGAAAAATCTCTGCTAAGAAGTCCAGAACTGCCTGAACAGGGGCAGTAAAAGGATCAATATTTTGGGCCTTAGCCCAATAAGAGAAACGTTTCCATTTGCTTGTGTAAATCCTCCTGGTAGAGGATTTTAGTGAAGCTACTATGATATCTCTAACTGGGTTAGAGATCAAAGGAAGCCTGGCTAAGGAAGGAAGTGGAGCAACCATGCTGTGAGGTTGAGAGAAGGGATTGACCGGTGCAGCTGACCGGATTGGTGAATCAGTAGATCTGGCACTGGGTCCAGATGCCACGGCTGCACCAAAAGGTGACGATGGAGGAACGGGAACCAAACTTGTCGAGGCCAGTAAGGGGCAATGAGAATCAATTTGGCTCTCAAAGCGGTAGCTTTCTGGATCACCTGAGGGATCAGAGGAAATGGAGGGAAGGCATAAAGAAGTCCCTGGGGCCAATCCTGGGTCAGAGCGTCTCTGGGGATGGCCTGATAGAGGGAAGAGGCTGAAGAAGTCTGGACATTTGCTGTTTTGGGGAGTAGCAAAAGATCGCAACATGGACGACCCCATTCCAGAAAAATCTCTTCCGCTATAGATTGCTTGAGAGACCACTCGTGAGGCATGAGGATAGCTCTGCTCAATCTGTCCGCTATAATGTTGGTTTTCCCAGGGATATGCGTTGCTACCAGAAACCGATGAGAGGAGATCGCCCATTGCCAAAGTCTGAGCGCTTCTCGACACAAGGGTAGGACTTGGTTCCGCCCTGTTTGTTGATATACCAAACTACAGACATGTTGTCTGTGTGGACTGCAATTGTCCCTACGGGAAGAAAGTCGTTGAGGGCTTGCAACGTTAAAAGCACTGCTCTCATCTCCAGGACATTTATGTGCAGATGGTACTCGAGCGGTTGCCACGTCCATGAACCATCCTGCCCTGATAATGACCCCGACCCGATCAGGGAGGCATCCGTGGTGACAGTGGCTATCGGGGACGGAGGTACAAAGCACCTGCCTTGGTGAACCTGAGATGATGTGATCCACCAAGCAAGATGTTCTTTGCATGTTTGTGTCACCAGAATCTGGTGACGCATTGGGAGTTGCTGGTATGACCACTGTGTGAACAGCATCCACTGAAGGAGGCGCATGTAGAATCGAGCCAGGGGAAGAAGAGTAATGGCCGCAGCCATGAGACCTAATACCTTTAGAACCATTCTGGCCTGTACCTTCTTGCTGGCCAGAATGATCCTGACATGAGTCTGAATGTCTGAAACTCTTTGTTCTGTAAGGGTAGCTGACATCCGAACAGTGTTTAAGTTTGCGCCTATGAAGGTAATAGACTGGCAGGGCGATAAGGATGACTTTTCGAAGTTGACTGAGATGCCCAAATGAGAACAAAGGTCTATTGTGTAATCCCTGGCTTGTATAAGCTGATGCCTGGTGGTGGCTGACAGGAGCCAGTCGTCGAGATACGGAAACACCTGGAATCCTTGACGTCTCAGGTGAGCCGTGACCACTGCCATGCATTTGGTGAACACTCTGGGGGCTGTAGTGAGACCAAAGGGCAGGGCTCTGAACTGGAAATGACTGGACCCCAGCCGAGCGGAGAAATCTCCTGGAGCGTCTGTGAATTTTGATGTGATAGTACGCATCCTGAAGATCTATTGAGCACATCCAGTTGTCCTTTTGTAAGAAGGGCAGAATTGACTGAAGAGTGACCATTCGGAATCTTGTCTTCCTCACAGACTTGTTGAGTCTGCTGAGATCCAATATTGGTCTCCAGTCTCCCGTCTTTTGGGGACCAAAAGAACCTTGAGTAGATTCCGGACTCTGAATGGTCTATTGTAACTGGCTGAATGGCTCTTTTTTGCAGTAGTTTTGCGATTTCTAACTCTGCAATGTCCCTTAGACCGGGTGGTACATCTGGAAGGGAACTTGAGAGAAGGGACTTTCCTCGAAAGGAATTATGTAACCCTTGGATATGATCGACTGTACCCATCTGTCTTGAGTGAGGGAATGCCAGGCTTCTGGGTACAGTGATAATCTTCCGGCGACTGCCTCCAAGGAGGGACAGCCGGGCAACACCTCAGGGATGCTGAAAGGGCTTCTCAGGAAGAGACTCCCTGTTGCCCTGGTTCTTCGGACCCCCTCTGCCTCTAGAGCGGCGTCTGTTGTTGTTACCCCCTCTGCCTCTAGGGGTAAACTGACCACGTGAATCCGGCGTGACTCCTTGGGATTTACGGAACCACATCTTCCCACCTTTCTGTCCTTTGGGATAAGGCCTAGAAGGGGTGGAAAAACGGACTCCAACAGCAGAAAGAGTCTTGCCGTCCTGCTCACACCTGGTCAAGGTCTCCTTCACCTGAGGGCCAAACAAAGCTGACCCATCAAAGGGAGAATTTGTGAAGGACGCCTTAAAGGGATCCGCAAAATCACAAAGCCGCATCCAGGCTTGGCGTCTAAGAGCCACACCTGTGCCTGCGGCTCTACTCGCTCCATCCGCAGCATAAGATATTAGCCGCATGGAGGAGTTAGCAATGGAATTGAGGGTTCCTAGCTGCGAAGCAATCTTTTCTTGGGCCCCTGCAGCTGTAGGATCCTGAACTACTTCTCCCAGCTCCTTCAGGATATCTCTCTGGAGTCTGGTGAAGTGACAAAGATAATTCAGCGAGCATAGCAAAGGTCGCTGAGGAAAACATCCGCTTGCCGTACCTATCCATGGTCCTAGAGTCCTTATTAGGAGGATGGACGGGCACGGAAGGATCTGCAAGTTCCTTTTTGGTGGCCGCAGCCACCACCATGGCATCAGCGGGGACACCTTTGGTAAGGAACTGTTTGTCACTAGGGGCAGTGATAAATTTAGAAGGCCTCCTAGGGACTGGCTCTACAGAGTCAGGAGCTGTCCACGCCTTTCGTGCAATAACCTGCATAAGGGGGTCGAAAGGCGGAGACACCCAGTAGGTGGAGGGCCGAGATCCAAACGCCTCTAGGTATACTGACTCATCCTCAGAGGGATTGTTGGTGGGCCAGTTTCCCCTCTGTTTCAGAAGTTCTAGGATGTCTGAGAAGGAGACATCCTCAGAGGGGGATCTAGGGTTCCCTCTGACTCATCAAAGTCAGTATCCGAGTGACAGACTCAGGGAGTCTACATGCTTCCTCTTACAAGTCCTCTTCCTAGGAGGATCTCCCGAAACATCAGGAGAATCCTCGGAAGAGGGGGAAATTCCCAATGGGGAAACCTGAGGCGGAGGATCTCTGGGTCCTGTAGCAAGAGAAGTGGCAGAGATGTCAACAGGTACAATAGAGGGAGGAGCTACGGGAAGAGACTGCTGACTGATACCAGTGGCCAGTACACTCTTCATCACCTCGAATGCTCCCCTCCCAGGCAGGTCCGAGAGAACCCGCTCCGAAGAGCTAGGAACTCCAGGGGCCACCGAAAAGGAAGTCTCCGAGGCAGATGTCGGAGCCGAGCTCACCAAGGCCGAGGCTCCAAGGGGAAGAGCGGGCTCGGACAAGGGTCCGATGCCACTCACCCCCTCGGAGGAGACCATGGAAGCCCGACCACCGAATCCCTCTAAGGAAGAGGAGATAAGAGTAGGGGCTGAAGGGACAGAAGGAGGTATCCGTCCTCCAGCCGTAGCAGTAACCATGCCCGAAGACTCCAACTCCAAACTCTGGGGTAGAGTCGAAGGAGGAACAGTAACGGGGTGTGGACCAACAGTCGTCTGCTGAGACGGACTGTGTAGCATTTGGGCCAGTACCTGTGACTTGAGCAATCTACTGACCACTCTCTCTAGGTCATGATCTGACAACCTGGATAACCTTGAAGATCGGCTCCGATGGCTCCGCTCCGATAGAAGAGGCGAAGCCGGAGCCGAAAGTATCGGCTCCAAGGAAGGAGACCTCGACCTCTTCCTGGAATGGGCCATTGGAGCCGATACTACTGATCCTGTCGGCACCGATTTCGAGCCGGCAGAACGTCTCGATGTATCGGCTCCAGCCGGAGCCGATACAGCTACCAAGGTAACGGTGTCGGAGCCGATCGGAGCTGACACCGATGCCTGTGCCACATGGGTGTCGGAGCCGATCGGAGCCGACACCGATGCCCGTGCCACGTGGGTGTCGGAGCCGATCGGCGCCGACACCACAGTGGTCAAAGCAGATTCGGCACCGATAGCCATCGGCGCCGAAAGCTTTGTGGATCCAGAATCGGCTCCAGCCGGAGCTGATCTCGACTCTATACGAGTCGGAGCCGAGGCCGCAGGCTTAGAAACAGAAGCCTGGGCCTTGGCAGTTTTGGTTGATTTTTGTGGAGCCGACTTAGCCGGAGAGCCCTCCGGCTTAAGAAGACCCCTGAGAATCAACTTATTGCGTCTCTCCTGCAGGACTCTCTGGCTGAAGGAGTGACAAATAGCACAGGAGTCCTGCAGGTGAAGAGGGCCCAAACAGTACAGGCAAGAAGTGTGACCGTCTGTCAGAGACATCTTCTGACAGCACGAGTCACACTTCTTAAAACCTGAAACCCTCTCCTTAGACATGGTGCCTAAAACACAACACAAACACACACCAGTCAAATTAAATTAAACTAATACCAAGAGGTATTTAGTAAAAAACACCAACACACACACCCTAACAGGGGGGGGAAGGGATAGGAAAATTGACTGACTAAAAATTAAAAGAGACAGGGATTTCTGTCAGAAAAAGGTTAAAATTAAAAATAAACTATCAAAAATTAGTTTTAACTAAAAAAGGGGCTTAAATATCACAAATGTGAACTACTTACCAGGAGCTGGTAAAGAGAAGACCTCCCAAGCGAAGCGGCAAACGAGATCTGGGTACTTCCTGCCTTGCATCATGGGATATGGGGCTGCCTCGAGCTGGTAAAAGGAGTTCTCGAGCTAAAGCAAGTGCCGAGTCGGAGCCGAGGGATCGGCTCCGAACCCATCAAGCAAGAATGAAGGCGAGATTGACAACTTAACATTAATAATTTTACAGAAAAAAAATACATGTTTTCTTCAGAAAAATAATACTATGGAAGAGTAGGCTTATCTGCTCAGCCTTGAAGTATCATTAGCCATATGACAGTCCTACAAAGCCTGCTGAAGGAACACACTTCGACTGGAAGAAAACTCTGAGGGTTTTGGTGGTCTGTCTTTTTATACAGCACTCTAGTTGAGATCGACAATTAGAACATGTGGAGGCTGCTCTCTTTTAAAAGAGCATAGCCTCCGCATGTTCTAATTGGAGGTCTGTCTTTTTATACAGAGCTCTAGTTAAAATCGGCAATTAGAACATGTGGAGGCTGCCCTCTTTTAAAAGTTGTCTGGTTGGCAAGGGATGGGACCCAAATAGCTTAGGTTACTGCAACAGTGATCTAATGTTGAATGTTTATAGCTAATATCTTTGTTAAGAAATTTAGCTCCAACTTCACACCTCACATACACTCCATCACTCCCACAATTTCTCCCCTTATTGCACCACTTGCTATCACTCTTAATCATGTGGTTTCTGCTCTTTTCAAAACTAAAACACTGCTCTGTGGGTCACAACAATATTCCAGGCCATCTGATTGCAAGTATCAAATATCACAAAGACAAGCTCGTTAAATCTCCTTAATCTAAGCCTGTTCTCAGGCTATGTATGTGAATTTTGGAGAACAGTCACATGTGTTCCCCTACCCAAGTGTGGCACTACAACATACTACAGCAACAATAGGCTTATCAGTCTTCCTACTATTATTTGGAAAGCTATGGAAGACATTATCACTGAACTATCAGCAACAAATTGAACTTCAGACCCTTCACCCCAATCAATTTGGATTTGTTAATAGCTAGTTGTGTGTACTCATCTTGGTTGATTGTTTTTCCAAAAATAAAATAAAAGTTTAAATCAGAGCAAGACTATATCCATACTAACTACATCAACCTTGTTAAAGCCTTTGATACCATTTCATGCATGGGCATTATAAGCATACTCTCGAGTCAGCATTAACCTTTACACTGTCTTCTGGAAAGCTAAATGAAAATTTATGTAGTCCAACTTGATCGAATCTCCTTCAGAAATTATGTATGCCATGGCCTTTACTTCTAAGATGTATAATCATACAACCAAAGTCTATTGTTAACTAAGTTTAGAGACAACTGCAAACTGTGTGTTGGCAACTCACCCCATGTTACCTAAATTCTCAAGCAAGGCCTAGATCAGACCAGTGCCTGGTTCACTAATCACAGGTGACCCTAAATACAGAGAAGTGTAGCAATAAGTAAGATACCTAGCTTTCCTCTTATCAAGTTGCTGCATTCCTCTTAAAACAGACTCCATTATTAGAGACATGGGTACCACACTGACAGTGAGCTCTCTTTCAACTGCCATATCTCAGTTGTAGTCAGAAAGTCCTTCTGCCTCACACAGCATTTCTGTTCTGGCATCTCTTGTAGGGTGAAGGATGATATTGTCCCCCTGTATTCCTCCCATCAGATCCATTACTGACTATAGTGCCACACTTGAAATGTACCTCTACAAGCACCTTGTATAACTTGAAAGACTCCAAAGATTCTAACTAGAGAAATTTCTGTTTTAAGTCACTAAAGATAACCCTAAAAATAAAATTCCTATCCCTTTACTCAGGCTCTTAAGGCTTCTTAGAGACCTTTGCCAAGTGTTCCTTGCTAATTAAGACCTTTACTTTTCGACCTACTTCACCTTCACATATTAAACAGCTCAACTAAACCCACATGGGACATAAACCTCCACTTTAAGCTCAACAATACCTATGGGTATGATATGTTTCTTTCCCATTATACCCCCTAAGCTCAACAATACCTATGGGTATGATATGTTTCTTTCCCATTATACCCCCTACCTTTGGAATAAACTTCCTCTGTACATCAAGCAGCATACCTCTCTCCTCTCTGAAAACCTTTAAAGCAAACTTCAAAACCTAGATGAGTAGCAGCAAGTTCATGCTTGATATTCTCCTATGCACAGGGAACTAACTATATGATATGGCTAAGCTATTCAGTGACTCTCCAGTCCTACGCTTTGTATAAACTTAAGAACCAGGTGAGGAGGAAAACCCATCTAGTTTAATGCAGGAATTATCTCATTTATCAGTAAGACCATACATTTTTTTTTATTTTTCTTCTATAGTAAAGCTCTATAAAGTCCACCGAAAATGGCAAGTCACAAAAAGAAAAACACTTAACAATAACCAATTGCTTAACAGTATCTTCACCTTTGTCATTGCATGCCAATTGCTATTTCATGGTGGAATAATCTACTATCTTTAGTTTTAGTAGATCTCTCTGTGTTGATTCCTGTACTATGGCCCACAGAGTTTTGCTTTATTTTCTTTAACATCTGTTAACCAGAACAGAACGCAGATCCACCCGGACCTTTGTCAGGTTCATCCTCGGTCAAGAGGGAAAAAAGGATATAGTGAAAGACTTAAAAAAAAGTATACCAATAAGGTACAAATAAGTACATAAACTGTTTAATAAATGTGTTTTTACCAATGTAAGTATTAACTTTACAATTATTTACACTTAACACTAAAATATTAAATTAATGGAATGTTTCATCAAAAGGATAAAGTGCTTATGAAAACCACTCCATCTGAATTGTTGTTTTAATGTTAACTGTTCTGTAATCAAAATGATGAGTGTGCTATCACAAACAGCAATAGGAAGCTATAGTACCACTTGCTGTACTAAACTAGATTTTAGAAAAAAACACTCTTTTCAGTCTGATGAGATGTTTTTATTCTTGGTCATTTATACACAATCTACAAAAATAAGCTACATGTCTGGATCACTAAGGTGTGCACTTTCATGAAAATTGTTACCAGTTCAGTGTTCCAGTGCTATAAACATTGTTGCTACTTCCTTGCAGACTTGAGGGCTTTCTTTACATGATTTGCATTTTTGCCTTCATCAGTAATTGTAGCTGCTCTATCTTGATCTTCAAGCTGCATTGTTAAGATAGGAATACTATGTGGATACTTGATGGCATCTTGCATCTTGTCTAAAAGTGTAGAAATCTTCAATATTTTGCACTGAAGCAAGTGTTCCTCCTCTGTGACATTTGGCTTCTTTACTCTGAGCTTCTCTGGAGATTTCAGCTGTTGACAAAAAAAAAAAAAAGAATTCTCCATAAGTTCAAGAAATGATTTTGCAAATAACATTATTGCAAAGTGTATGATAGTGAGATCTAATTCATGAAATAGTGGCTTCAGAAGTAACATTTCTTTTTCAAAACTGACATGTTCAGGTGGTGTTAAAACTGAATATTCACCTTTTAAGTTCTAGAAAGCACTTAGTCATTCAGGGTATCTGCTACAGTGAACTAATAATGGAAACTGTATATTGCCAAGTAAGTTGTAAGTTTAAGATTGATAAATTGCATACAAAATGGGATTAAACATAGAATACAGAATGGGCCATGTGTGTCACCTGTTGCAGTATTTCTAAAATGATGACTAAGCTCCTCATTAAAAGATTGGAACAAGCACTGTAGTTGTGGAAAGTAAAGTTTAGTGATGACCACCTCTTTAAACTCCCTAAATATTGATTTCTTCCCCAGTGCTGACCATTTTGGTGTATTTTTGCAGTGTACTTATAAAGGACTGTATCTCTTAATTTGTTTTCTAGTGACAAGTTTAGGGATTTATAATAAGAGATTCTGACAGAAAATACAAACTTAGAATGAGCTTCAAAACTGAAAGTCAGTGGAAATGGAGAGATGACTGAGGTCTCAGAGTACATGTCCCAGGCAGGTATGACCTTAGCCTTAAGCAGCATCCTACCTTCACCAAGTATGATACCACAATACCAACAAAAAATAATTGACTTCAACAACTGGCCTAGTTTCTGGTGTTTTTCCAAGGGGATCCAGTATCGGTCTGCCTGGGATGACATGGTTGACAGGCCTCAATGCTTTGCCAGAGTCTGCCTCCACCTGTCACCCCTGGGATTCCGGATCCTGGCCAAGGCTCTTGCCTCCCTCATTGTGCCTTTTTAAGGCTATGTCCCAAAGACAAATCTTCCAATATAAAAGATCTGTCAAAAAGCAAACTGAAGGTCATGCTGCTTAACTTTAGGGGCCTTAACCTGAAAATGCACTCACTGCAGGCTGTCCTCCCACTGGAGGATGCCGTTGTCTGTGCAGTCATGGAAACTTGGTTCAGGGCTGCGGAGAGCACCCCTACCTTACCAGGATATACCTCATTCCACACATTCTGACCCCAAAATGAGATCAGGAAGACTAAGGGTGGTGGAGTCTCTATCTTCATTAAGGACAGGCACACCTCCAGACTGGTTTGCCAGCATGATGCACTGGAATTACTCCAGGTGCAACTGACAGTTAGCAAGACACCCATCCAAGTTATAGCCAGCTATAGACCCCCCTCTCTAAGACTCAGGACACCCACTCCTCCTACCTGGACCTACTTGACTCCATCAAGGTACCCCCTAACACCCTGATTCTTGGTGACTTCAACTATCCCACCATAGACTGGGTGAACTATTCCTGCACTAATGCACTCACCCAACGATTCCTTGACTTCAGTTCTAACGCACTAGACCAGCTTGTCTCATCCTCACAAGGGGAGATAACATTCTGGACTTGGTTCTCACCAGCATGGGTAACCACTGCATCACTCCCATAGTATGTTCTTCCCTGGTGAGATCAGATCATCTGTCTGTCTCATTCAAAGTTTCTATCCCACCCAACCTCCCTCAGCAGTAACCAGGATAAAAAACTTCTCAAAAGCTGACTTCAACCTCCTAAGGGAAGGTATCAGTAGCTTCACACCACCGCCCCCCTCAGAGGATGCAGACAACCATGCCAAGCAGTATGCCAATGCAGTATACAAGCACCTGTACAACTGCATGGACTCAGCCATACCCAACAGAACTAAAACCTGCTCCTACCTGTCTGGTGGACATCCTCTATCAACAGGCTTTACAACAAAAGGAAGAAACTGTTGTCTAAAGGTAAAAAGGAACAAATTCCAAATTGGAAAAACTCCCTCCTCAGCCTCAACAAGCAAATTAGATCACTAATGAAAACCTCCAAAGCCAATTATGAATTGAAACTAGCCTCCGAAACAAAGGGAAACCACAAAGCCTTCTTCAGTTACGTCAGGAACCTCCATGGCAAAGCCCAGGTTTGTTCCAAATTAGTACTTAACAGTAACACACTGATCCTGTTGACTTAGCCAACCTGCTAGCAGATAGGTTCAGTGCAAACTTCACCCCCCCAAAGGCTCATTTGACATTCTCGATACTTGCCCCGCACCTCACATCTCAAAAGAGCAAGTGTTAAAGGCCCTATCCAAGGCAAAGAACATAGCTTCCATGGGACCTGACAGTATCCCAGGCTGTACTCTGCACCATCTCCAGCAAGAATTAGCTCCATCATTGAGCACCTTATTTAACCACAGCTTAATACAGGGTTCATTCCAGCAGAGTGGAGAACTGCCATTGTCATCCCCTTGCACAAAGGTGGTGTCACTACTGACTTTGGAAACTATTGCCCCATTAGCTTGACAAGTTTGACCTGTAAAGCCCTGGAGCGTATTATTATGGATCTCATAAACAAGATCACAGGCATTCTCCAAGCACTTGACCCCACCCAGTTCAGATTTGTCAAGGCCAGATCTTGCCTGTTGAACCTGGTTGACTTTTTTGAGACTGTCACCAAGGCCCTGGATGAGGGAAAGTCAGTACATACAGCTTACCTTGACTTGGCCAAGGCCTTTGACACAATCCCCCACCCGGGCATCATAGGAAAGCTAACACAACTTGGCATAAATCCCTATCTCATCAGGTGGGTGGCCAACTGGCTCAGTGATAGGACCCACAATGTCAAAATAGGTGCCTCCACCTCCAACAGCAAACCTATCACTAGTGGTGTACCCAGGGATCTATCTTGGGACCCCTACTGTTTGCCATCTACTTCTCAGAGGTCCAGGCAAAGACAAAAGGCCTGTGTCTGACCAAGTTTGCAGATGACTGTAAGTTGGGTGCTGTCATTGACTTCCCAAATAATGTTAACATACTGCAAGAGTGTCACTCGTCCAGTCAGGATGAAAGAGATGAACATTTGTGGGTTCTGTTCAAGCAGCTTTGTTATGTACAAAAACATCAGGATTGAGGCTTAATAACTTTAACTCAGATAAACGTACAAACAAAGTAGCTATTACACTCATACATGCTCACTCTCTGGCTGCACACTCAAAATGGCACTGAAGCTAGCACATGCTTGCTATTTACATGCACGTGCTGTCCTTGAAATGCTTCCTAAAGGTACAACACACATACACTATTCTACATCCTCCCTCTTTGAGAAATGTCTTACAATACTGACAACATTAATTGACGTGCAATTGATACAAATAATTCTTTCTCATGCAATTATACAGAACTAAATACATATAGACAATTATGTCCAAGTTGCTGTGTATTTTGCACTAATTCTGGAAATAGGACCAAATCATGTGACATAGAAATTAGAATTAGGTCTACCAAATGGGACTGCTCCTGTTGAATGTTCACCTTTAGGGATATCAGGAACATCATCAGGAATGGAAGTAGAAATTAAGACATGTTCTGCAACAGGAACATTGTCTGGATTGCTCTGAGATCTAGAGTCTGTATCACAGGAACATTGTTGTGATTTCAGTTCTGATACAGGAAGATGATGTCTTCGGTTTCTCCTGTACTTCACACCCTCAGATTCTACGAAGTAGGATCTTGGCTTGGTACATATATCTGTTACTTGACCAATCCAGTCAAAACCTTTCACCGTGTGTATCTTCACTGTCTCTCCTTCTTTCAATAGACAAAGAAATTTGCTCGATTTATCATAACTGGACTTCTGGAAAAAATGCTTTCTGAATAGTTGGGCTCTGATTGATCTGTTGTTCTTTGCCTTAGGCCTTAACAAATTGGAACTGATAGGCAATGTTGTTCTGGTTTGCCTAGATGGAAGTCTTTGAGCAGGTGAGCCACGTATATCATTATGGGGTATGTTTCTGAGACTGAGTAAATTCAAAAAGACCTGTATTATCACACTTTGACTTCTCCAGTAATTACTTTGCACTCTGAACTACACGTTCAGCTAGTCCATTTGACTGTAGATATTCTGGACTACTAGTAACATGCACAAAGTCCCATTCTTCTGCAAATTTCTGACTGGTAAATTGGGTACCCATTGTCAGAAATAACTTTCTGTGAACTACCATGGACTGAGAAATGATGTTTCAACTTAGTGATAACAGCAGTGGATATTAGGTTAGGTAGTAAATCAATCTCAAACCAGTTCGAATAAGAGTCTACCAACACTAAGTAGTGTTGATTGTTCCACTTGAATATATCAGTGGCTACTGTTGACCAAGGTAGTTCAGGAACTTGACTTAGCTGAAGTGGTTCTCTTTGCAAATGCGGTTTAGTACTACTGAATACTGAACAAGAATAAAGTACTTTATCAATATCTTCTACTAGAGGAGGCCAAAATACTAGTCTTCTCACCGTTCTTTTGGTAGATTCAGAACATGGGTGACCACGATGCTAAATCTGGATATATTCACATTGTAAGGAAGCAGGAATAACAATTTTAGGACCTTTGAAAATAATGCCATCTTCCATCAACAGCTCATTTTTGTAAGGAAAATAAGTTTGCACTTCAGGTTGTACACTAGATTGCTTTGATGGCCACCCAACATTAATGTAGTGGTTGAGCTTTTGCAAAATTGGATCAGTCTTTGTATGATCTTTCAGCTCATCAAATCTTGTGGTAGAAAAAATGCACACTTCCATGGCATCCAAGTCACAATTCTCTGCATTAAGCTGTTCTGTAGTATTTCTGGGTGATTTGGATAAGGTATCAGCCAGATAAAGAAGTTTCCTTATTTTATAGACCATTTTGAAGTTGTACTTTTGCAATTTGAGCATCATTCTTTGTAATCTCGTTGGAGCTGAATGCATAGCCTTCTTTAAAATGGTGACTATAGGTTGGTGATCAGTTTCGATTTGCATAGCTCGAACATAAATATAAGCATGAAATTTTGAACATGCAAATACTATTGCCAAAAGTTCTTTCTCGCTTTGAGCATACTGTATTTCAGTTTGGGTAAGAGTTCTAGATGCATAGGCTACTGGTCTGCCCTCTTAAAGAATAAGTGCGCCAAGATCAAATTTTGAAGCATCACAGGAAAGAGTTACTGGTTTATTAACATCATAGCATCTTAATGTAGGTGGGGTGGCAATTTTCTGCTTAAGGTCTTCAAATGCTCTCTGGTGCTGTTCCAACCATGACCATGTAACATTTTTGCTCGTTAGCTCTCTTAAAGGTGCTGTCAATTTGCTGAAGTCTGGTATAAACTTGACTAAATAGTTGACCATACCAAGAAAATGTTGTACAGCTTGAACATTATCTGGTGCTGGCATCTCAAGAATGGCTGCTTGCTTGGATGGGTCTGGTCGTAAGCCACTGCTAGTAAATAAATGACCTACATATGTAACTTCTGGTAGTCTGAATTTGCACTTCAGAGGATTGAGCTTCAAGTTCCCTTCATGGGCTCTGTCTAGAACTTTCCTAAGGTTTTTGTCATGCTCTGCTTCACCATTGCCTTCAACCTCTACTATTATAGCAGAAGGATAACCTGAACAATTTCCTCCATTGCACGCTGAAAGACTTCACTTGCAGAAGTTATTCCAAATGGCATCCTGAGGAACCTATATCTTCTGAATGGGGTACTGAAAGCAGTCAGTGATTAAGCATCACTTGCCAAAATGAACTTTTTGCATCCAAGATGAAAAAACAGTGGCATTCAGTATTAGGGCTGCGACTTCCTCGACTGTACACATAGAATGATGATGTCTCTTTAATGCTTTGTTCAAATCTCTTGGATCAATGCATATTCTGACTTCATCTGAGCCTTTTTTGTGGGCTGCTACCATGGACGACACCCATTCAATTTGTTCTGTAACCAGACAAATTACAGCTTGCTGCACCATTTTATCCAACTGAGCTTTGACTTTATCTGCATCAGAACTTTTCTTGCTGGTCTGACCTCTAGGTCTAACTTCATAGAATACACAACTAGTGTGCATGCAGTTAAGTTTGGCTGAGGAGTATTACTTGTTAGCGAATTATGTATGACTAAAATACCATAAAAAATCTCATCTTCAAATTCTTTGTCTTAGTAAAAAAACACTTGATATTGATTAATTCACTTAAACCAGGCAGTTTATCTGCATTCAGCCTGATCTGCCAGAGTGTCTCTTTACACTGTAGTAGTGTCTTGATGTCACCATTGAAATCCTCGACAAAAACAGAATCTAAAACGAAAAAAAAGAAAATTTCTTGAAATCTTTACAAGTAACAGTGTGCTCAGCCAAAGCATTACTAAAATCCTTCTTCTTGATGTATAATGTAGATTCTTCTTTCTAAATGCCTAATAGTATTGCCTATTTAAAAACAACAACATGATTCACAAATAGCTGCATATACCACATGGTTTGATGAACAGTCATCTCTCTCTCTCCAGCCCATATAGTCATGTCCAAATGTTTGAAATGGACGAAAGAAGAGTTACAAATGTGACAGCACTGTTTTACAGTGTCCACATTGGAAAGTCCCTGGGGGTAATGATGATCTTTTCTTTACTTCCAACTTCTCATTCTTCTCACATAATGTTTTAATGTTGACAGTTTTCTTGAAAAAAAACATAGGTCTATCACCTATCTCTTTTGCTAAATCATTATTGCCCAAGATAACTTTCCAGCTTTCTTGTATGCACTGTTTAACTGCCCACATTTTTTGATATATGGGCAAGGGGAAAGACAAAAAAATATTTGCAATCTGTTCCACTTGCATCCAGAAAGTATGATTGTCCAGTTGGTGTGTGAAAATCACCATAACACAATATTGGACGTGTGACACCAAATCTTAATTTCTGTACCTCAAGTTCTATTCACGTTAGCCAGTCTTCACTGTAACCTCTTTCTATGAATAACTTTTTGAGTAAAATCACTTCTTTAGCAAATACTCCATTATCTGAAGTCAGTCTACTCAACTGAATGAATTGACCTTTGACCATGTTCCTCTTCATGTGGTGTGGATGGAGACTGTCATGATGCAAATATTGATTTGTAAAACTTTCTTTTCTGAAAATATACTGACAAAATGACCAGTCTGGACATCAAATGGCAACTGAATGTCTAAGTAGTTCAGACACTGTCCAAACCCTCCTACAGTAAATCTTAGAAAAGAAGTGGTGTTATTCAAATAGTTTACAAAACTCCAAAATTCTTCTCTGTTTCCTTTCCACAAAAATGTCAAATCATTGATGAATCTTCTATAAAACAAAATCTTACCAGGTAGTTTGTGTTTTTCCAAGAATCTTTGTTCCCAAGTGGACATGACAACGTTGGAAAAAGCTGGGGCCACCCTGGCCCCCATTGCCACACCTGTCTTTTGCTTAAAATATTTCTTGCCAAAGTGGAAAAAAATTGTCTTACACCAGCTCCATTAACTCACATATGATATTGACTTTGTCACCATCAAAAGTGGAGTTGACTAAATATTCCCTCAAAAAATCAATGCCAGTTTCCTGGTTGATGACTGTATACAAAGATGTGACATCTACAGAGGCAAAATAAACTTCCCCATTGACCTGCACCTGCTCCCTAAGTAATTCCAGCAAATGCCAAGAATCACACAAATAGAATCTAGATTTTTGGACAATGGGATTCAAAAGTTGATCAAACCAGATAGAAATGGATTCAGTCTTGGAAAAAGGTGCAGAGACTATTGGTCTGAAAGGAGGTTTAACCTGATCTTTCTGAACTTTAGAAACCTCAAAAAGGGAAGCCATTTTTGATTATCAACTTGTAAAAAATTGTAAGTGTTTTGATCTAAATTTTCTTGAGTGAATAAGTCTAAGAGCGTCAAATCTATGTTATGATAGCTGTCTTTAATCATAACGTTGGACACTTCAACATAATTTCTCACATCACTCAACAATTCCACGATGGCTTGCTGATAATCTGCATTAGTCATAATCACTAGCATACCTCCTTTACCTGCCCTCATTAGACTCAAATCTTTCCTTCCAATAAAATTTTGTAAAGCCTCTCTTTCTGGTATAGTCAAATTGTCTCTCACTTATCACCTTTGGAGCTGGTTCCTAAGTCATAAGGACTGGTGAAAACTTGAAGAGTACTGTTTAAAGGAAGGTTAAAGTGCTTCTCTTTCTCAACAATTCTCCCTCTCTAGCAATACAGGGCACCTGTACCATAACAAAACTCAAGTTGAGTTTCCTAACGTACAACTTGAAGTCTACAATAAGTCTTGGAATAGTAACTGAATTGCTAGGGATAAAATTAAAACCTTTTTTAAGAACCAAAATCAGTTCAGGTGACAAAAATTCATCAGTTAGGATTAAAATATCAAACCCATACTCTAATATTTTTTCCAGTTCTTGCCTTTCCCTTTGTTGTTCACACTTGCCTGCCACCTCAATGTCTTATCGCTCCAGTTGGATTCAGTAATAAAGGCCCAGTAGGTGTTACAGGCAAAGGTGGCAGTTTGTCTACATCTACAAGACCTGGATTGGTGCTCACTGCAGTCTGTTTGGCAGTGTTCATAATATTAACATCAACTGTTGCACCTGAATTGTTACCTTTGTCACCTTTCTCATCTGGTGTATTATTATCAGATATATTCAATTTATGTATAGGATAAGCCAGTCCTGCAGAATATGATGCAATGTCCCATCTCAATTTACCTTGCTTTCTAGAAATTATACTGGCTTTAAGTCTGTCCACCTTGGCACCGATTCCAGCATACAATGTAATAAATGAAGAAAAAACACTATTGTCCTTAAAAGTCTGATCCAAGGTAGTAATTTAATGTTTAAGTTCCTTTAAAGTATTTCTATAACTGTTACATAACATTTTCATCACAGCTATCCCAGTGTCATTAAATATTTTTACCAATTCTAAAACAAAGAATCACCGTACTGCACCCCCTTTGGAAACTTGTATACCCTTAATCCCTGTGGAACACAACTTTAAGTAATGCATTCCTTGAGGTATAAAACCTCCAGTTGCCAAGACACATATTTTGTTGACAAATGTTCAAGTTTATATAATATTGGTTTTGCAATTGCTATATTCACTTGTAAGGGGTGTGTTGGGGTCAGTACTTACTGTGCTCTGCGTTTCAGCTTCACAACAGGTAGAGAAGGGATTAACTGTGTCTTTGCAAACATAAGCCAAAATGTCATTGTTTGGTATGGAAGAACTATTCACAAGTCCATTCACAGATTCCTCTGGTTTCACTGCTGCAGTTGTGAGTCTGTGAAATACACATGACTAAATCATTCTCGAATGGCAGCAGTAATAATGGATGTCAAATTCTGAGTAAAATCCAAAAATTGTCAGGAATAGAATGGGTGGTGAGCTCAAACAGTGTGTCGTGTGTACAGGGATCTTCTGCCATAGAATGGCCACTGGAACAAACAAACTGAAATATCATCAAAAATAGTAAACAACTGAAAAACTAAAAAAAAAAACAAGGCGAAACTATGGCTAAAAAGAACCAGCGAACACTTTTTCTTAGAGCTTTTGTTCTCTTGTTTCAACAAAAACATCAGAAAAGTTTGTAAAACACACACACCCCACTTAAAAAGACATTCAAATAATCATGTGATAAAGACAATCAATGCAAACAGTCTAAAAGTGAGCATTTTAGAAGTGGAAGTTTGCATAACTTGTCATCGAAAACATCAGCATACTCTGAGGAAATAGTACTACTGAAGCTGGAATTGGGACATGTGCTTATATGATAAACTTTTTGGTAAAGGAAAGCAAATTCATTCTCAAACTGTCTCTGAGACCAAATAATGACTGCACAGGTCTTCAGACTACATAGAATAGTAAGCTGTAGCAATTCCTAGCCAAATAACATGAAAGCATGAGCCTTCGGTTTTAATTTTTTCACCTCCATAAGCAACACGTTTCGCACAACTGGCCACATTAAGTTGCTCACCAGTTCACACCTTAGCAAATGTGTCTGCTTACATAACATTACACTTTGAACCAGTGTCTACTTTGAGCTCTGTGGATTTACCATTGAACTGGACAGTACAAAACACTTTGTTCTTTGGCAACAAATTTACTGCATCAACCTTTTCCCCAATTACTGATACACCATCTACATAGAAAGTAGAGCTGCAGCTCTCTATATAATCAACTTGCTTTTTTAAGTGACCCTCCTTTATAACTGCAAGAGGTTTACTTGATTTGCAAAACTTTTGAAAATGGTTTCATTTTTTACACTTGTGGCATTGCAGACCAAATGCTAAGCATTTTTCTCTTCTTGACTCATGACTGGCACCACAATTGTGACAGTTAACAATAAAGATTGATTTGGGTTTTGCTGACTCACCCTTGTACTGCACTGAGCATGTCCTTTTCTTAGAACTTGCTGGAAACTATGGGTTTTACCTGGGGAGCCTGCAGGGGTGGCAGGTGCCATGTGCTTAGGCCTGCTTCTGCTAGCCATGTATTGCATGCTGTCTACATTTGCTCTGGAGCCTGCTGAATCCATACTCATCATTTGCAAGCATACTTGTGTGTCTTTCTGGAACTTCATGGATTTGACAAATCTCAATAGCTTTGCTCAGTGTTAAATCACAGTCACAAAGCAAAATCTTTCTCACTGCAGCACTACTAATACCACACATGTCTGCCCTTTATTAACTCATCTTTTAAGTCACCAAACCTACATGTTTTAGCTTTGTTTCTCAGGTCAGTAATAAAAGCTGCAAAAGTTTCCCTTTGCTTTTGATCTTGTGTAAAACAAATACCTCTCTAATGTAATGTTTGTCTGGGGATTCCACATTTTCCTGAATTTGCTTTTCAAACACTTGGGCTCTTCCATTGATTCAGCCTGTACAACAATATGATGGTTTTCACCTTCTCCCTCATATACTGCTGGTGCATACACAAATGAACACTCTCCCTCAATGGCCTCTGACCCAGCTAGGTTGAGCAAAATGAATGCCCTGATGTGTGCATCTTTGTCAGAATAAGCTGCTTGTATAAAAATATCATACTCTTGCTCAAATATTCTCCAATCCTCTGCAATATTCTGATCAAACAGAAATGGTCCTGGTTTTCAAAATGCCTCTGCCATATTAACACACACCAGTGAAGGCTTTTGCAAGTATGCATGAAGACATACACATATACATATGCCAAAAATTTATGCCAGTACTTGTAACCATGCCCAATAGCACAATAAGTCTCTGAATAACAAAACTTTGCAAAATAAGTCTCCTGGGCACAAGAATACTCTTGAAACTACTGTATTGTAAGAAATCACCTCTTATCAGTGTAATAAACATTTCGGAATAACTGCCCTGTGCGAATACATTGGGCAGAAGAAGCTCAGTGTAAAAAACATTTCGAAGTAATTGCACTTTGTGAATAAACAGTACACAGCACACTGAAACTTTCCCAAAATGGCTGTACTTTGCTAAATAACACTTTACAGTGCAAGAAATACACTGTAATGGTGGCACTCGGCAAACAGACACACCCAACACAAGAAACTTTTCGAAATGGCTGTATTTTGACTGCACTTTATGAAATAGTTGCACTTTCACACATATAAACTCTTCAGAATAAATGCACAGTAATAAGCACACACTGTAAGCACTTTTACACACTTTTGAGATACTTTGAATAACTCTAGTTATGTCCTTAGTAGCTTCAATCAATGTGAAACAGTAGTTTATGCCAAAACACAGTACTTTGCCAAAAAAACAAAGAATTACACCAGCAACTCAGATTAACAGCTCGTTAGTTGAACAAAATGAAAATACTATCACTGTTAAGAAATAATAAACACTAGTGAGCCGACACATGGCCAGGTTAAAGCTTTTATTATTTGGTAAGCACTTTCACAACACTGAGTTGCTTCATCAGACCATTTAAGAGATCTAGCAAACAACCTTTTATATATAAAATAAAACATAATATACAATCAAAAACAAGAAATAATCAGAATATCAATTTAAAATTGGCAGTACATAATAAATGAGCTTAGTTTAATTAGTCCACCTATCACGTTATAGTATACATTTTGTCCTATCAAAATCAGTTAAAAACTGTGATATCCAATCAGAAAATGGCAGCATTGCTATCATGATTGGTTATATCTCTTATGGTTCTGCATTGTTTTGACCCCATCTAAAACTGCAGAGAGGCTTAGACATCCGATCACAAAACAACATACTCATACCAATATTCAAATCGACACAAATAAGCTCCTTAGCATCAAATATTAAATATGTTATATTAATTAACTAAACCTTTACTTTTCCAGGGCAAATATACATTATTATGTAAGAAACTTTTATCTATACTATAAGTGTTGCGACATTATCTCTCTGCGATATCATATACTTACTCCTGTATCTGTATAAATAAAGAATCAGCTCTAAAAATGGGTTATAAAACTTATCTATTCCATTATTCTAGGTAGATTGGTCTTTAGTTTGTTTTAAAAAATATCATGATTGGTTATATCTCCTATGATTCTGCATTGTTTTGACCCTATCTAAAACTGCAGAGAGGCTCAGACATCCGATCACAAAACAACAAACTCATACCAATATTCAAATCGACACAAATAAGCTCCTTAGCATCAAATATTAAATATGTTATATTAATTAACTAAACCTTTACTTTTCTGGGGCAAATATACATTATTATGTAAGAAACTTTTATCTATACTATAAGTGTTGCGACATTATCTCTCTGCGATATCATATACTTACTCCTGTATCTGTATAAATAAAGAATCAACTCTAAAAATGGGTTATAAAACTTATCTTTTCCGTTATTCTAGGTAGATTGGTCTTTAGTTTGTTTTAAAAAATATCCTACAAGTGAGCATAAACAGCTCACATAATATTGTATGCTTCTGTGATAAGTCCTAAGATAGTGAACAACCAATAAAAACAGTAAAATTTAGCTAACAGCCAATGAGAGGCTACTTCAAACATTCATTAGATGGCTTTGCTATCATCATCTGCTATTGATGGAATCTAGCATTTATATTCTGCATGTGCTTAAAACACATATAAAGTGTCATGAATATGGTTCAGATGAATCTGCTTTAAAGCTACAAGCCAAAACAGGATACACTCAAGTAGACTACTACTTACATCAATATGAATAAAATACTCTTTATTTCTATTTAAATTCATCCTACAAGGAGCATAAATAACTTGCAAGCATAATACTCTGCACCATTATTTTACTGGGCTTAAGGTGATAGACTGCGAATAAAAATGGTAAAAGCAAATGAAGAACCAATGAAAAGTCACTTCATTACTTCATTGGATGGCTTCATTGTCATCTACTGTTGTTAGAAGCTAATAGTTATGTATATCATATACTTAAACCCATTCCCAGTATAATACAGAGTTTTAAACAGATTTAAGAGAAAAAGCACATCCTTAGCTCACTCCAGATCTACTACATTACTTTCTAATTTAATTGGAGCCAACAGAGGGAAATGGCCAATAGGAGGTCTTCTCTCCGTAAAATTGGCCAATAACGTGGACATCAAATAAGCTCAAAGTGTTATAACCATTTTAGTAAATAAATTCACTCTGCCTCTTACAAGCAAAGCTAAAACCACTTTTTTTATGGCAGGAACAATTGCTAACATCTGCTGTTGATGGAATCTAGTATTTCTATTCTCTGTGTAGTCAAGCACATATACAGCAGTATAAATATGGTTCACACGAATCTACTTAAAAACTACAAACCAAAATAGAATACATTCAAGTAGCCTATTTGCTGTCCTTATCATTATAAATAAAATACTCTTTATTTCTGTTTAAAATCGTCCTACAAGTGAGCGTAAAAATCTCGTAAGCATAATACTTTACACCATTATATTAATGGCCTTAAAATGATAAACTGCCAATAAAAATGGTGGAAACAAATGAAGAACCAATAAAAAGTCACTTCATTGCTTCGTTATCATCTACTATTATTGAAAACTAATACTGGTATATATCATATATTTAAATCCATTCTCAGTGTAGTAAAGGCTTTTAAACAATTTTAAGAGAAAGAACACATCCTTAGCTCACTCCAGATCTACTACATTATACTCTAATTTAATTGGAGCTAACAGAGGGGAACGCCCAATAGGAGGTCTTCTCAGAATAGAATTGGCCAATTACGTGGGCACCATATAAGCTCAAAATGTTTTAACCATTTTAATGATCAAATTCACTCTGCTTCTTACAAACAAACCTAGAACCATTTTATTGGCAGGAACAAAACGTTCCTTTCATGCATTTCAATGCCACCTCTCATAAATCAGTGGTTGTATGTTTTAAAAGGAGATTATGGTGAAAACATGTACAAAGTATATATGAGGTTCTAAGAAGGACAGCGGCAGCATTATACTCCAACTGTTTTTACAGAACATTACCAGTCTTACATTCATAATAATAGCTTTCAATTTTTTTTTTTTATTTTTTTATTAATCAGCAAATATAACATGTTTTGTTATATTAACTACTCACTAGGTCTCAACTCACATTTGTTGAGGGGAACTAGGAGCCAATGGAAATTCATCTTTTCCTGAAATTAGCCAATCACCAGCATAAATCTGTGATTGGTTAGAAAGTGCTATACTTAACCACTATAAATTATATATCTGGCTCCAGTCACGTATACCAAGGCCCAAAGTCCGCCTATCATGAGTCTTGCCTAAAAGGCATATGGGCTCATCTATTTCCAGAGATCCAAAGAAAATGCAAATATAGGTGGATAATGTATGTGCTCAACTCATAACAGCAAATTTCCAGAGATCTTTTCCAACTTTTTAAACAGCTCACATGAGCGGCTAAATAATATACTCAAGAACTGAAAGTTCTAGTTTAGAGATGTACAACCAATCGCAGAGATCTAATTAAACAGCGTCAGGCTCGAACAATGTTTACCTATCAACAGTGGCTTAAAATTTATAATGCTAACTTTTAAAACTCTTTAATCAATCATCAGATAAAACATATTTTATTTTAGTGACTGTTCTTGAATCTCTACTTGCAACCGATGAATAGAATGAAAAATCAATAAGAACGTTATTCTTTATTCCTGAAAATTAGTCAATTGCCTAAATAAATTTTGAAAGAACACTATATACAGCCAATATTAATTATATATATAGCTCTAATCAAGTGTACTGGTGTGCAAAATAAGCCTATCAGGAATCCCAACCTGAAGACATATAAGCTTGTTCTATCTCCAGAAATCCTAGTAACATACAATTAGGGCATCAAATGCATCACCAAATATCTAACTCTAATCTCACATACCAGTATTCAAACTCAACCTTTCAGGAGTCTTGCCTTAAAGATATATAACTTATCTATTTTCATAGATAGTCCTTTTTAAATGAAAAGATCACTTATAAGTAGGATAGAGGCTTATATCCTATACTTTAGATGAGGCTCAAGGACAGGAAAACTCTTACCCTGAATGTATTGCCTAGGTAGGTATCACTTAAACAATCTCATGCCCTTTAGAACAGGTTTTAATGGAACATTACCACTGAGACCTTTTCCTCCATCTGCATGTAATTTAATTATACCATCCGGTCTCATGGGTCTCTGTAATGTTCCTTATCTCACCTAAGCACTGGCTATTGTGTAGCAATTCTATACCCATAAATTTGAACTTCTAGACAGTTGTAGTATGCTGTATATGTTTACTTATTGCATTGGTGTTGTTACCTGTTCTAATACTGTATAGGTGGACCCTTATTCTCTCCCTGAGACCCCATTGATCTTTCCTGTATAAAATGATTTGCACATTACACATTGTGCTAAATAATTAAGATTTATAGTATTGCAATTTGCTTCTATTCTAAAGTGATATTCTTTCTTACTGATAGGATGTATAAACCTACCTGTATTATTTACATACTGAAAGTAAGGACATTTACCACATGGACGAGTGCTTTTGTGTCTGACTTCATCACATTGTGCTACAACCATGTTCCGATGGCATAGAACCCTTTTGATAGACTTTTTATTCTTATATCTAAACTGAGGTTTATTTCCTACAACTTTTCATTGATCTTATCCTCACTGGTTAAAATATTCCAGTGCTTTTGTATAATATTAGTTATATATTTTACATTATTACTGTAAAACATAGAAACCAAAACAAAAGGAAGCGACCAAAGTAGTGAAACAGACACCAGTCCACTTAGCTCGAACAGATGGAGATCCACAAAAAGGTATCGACAACCTCACTTTATTCCAAAGCAATAAACAACGTAAATATAGAGAAAATCACACTACATCCAGGTTAAGCACTTTCATCTGATTCAAACAGACTTCCTCAGAACCAATTAATTACAAGTAATTAATTCTATTTATATACCTGTTTTGGCACCAAAAATAGTAATTGCTACCTTATACATATATTAAAATTATTTTAAAAACATTTTAAAAAATATACATTTTAAAAATATGCTTTGTACCATAAATTAATTTAATTTATGTAAGTTAATAAAAACTCTCATTAAATCTGATATAAATACCTTTATATAAAATGTTGTATTTTATGATGAAATAATTTATGTTAAAATGATACTAATACATGGGTTCCTCACAATACATCATAAGCCTAAAGTGATAGTGCATACAAATGGTGTTAACTACCTATGACCAAACTAACTCATATTATGCAATCCTATACACAGTAAAGCTAACCCTTAGATAGTACTGGTTGTGCTGTGCAACATATATAAATCTAATGATATATTGCAATACAATGGCATTGACAGGTAAAGCTAAAAGAGAATCTAACAAATTATATTGTGTTTTTAATCTAAAATAAAGAAGGGTTTTAAACTAATATATTCATTAAGTCCCGGATGCGTCGTAGCATCGCTGCAAATCTGCCATTTACTCTCCAAAAACCCTAGATATGCTTTCCAATTTCCAATACCTACTGTCATATCGACTTTATCAATAATGGCAAACTTAAAGTTGCGTTCTATTCCCTTATCAATGACATGTTTACTAAGGGCATTTTTAGTGTCACCTTTACTTATATTATATATATGTTCATATATACAGGTTTTGAACCCTCGTTCAGTTTTGCCTATGTAATATACTGAACATTTTGTACACGTGGCAAGATACACAACCCTCTGTGTGTTGCAATTCTCTTCTCTACATCTGCAAATACTTTTTATGCTGTTGTCCAATGTAATGTATTTGTCCTCATAAATGTATTTGCACTGTCTACATGTTCCGCACTTCCAAGTGCCCCTCTTATTATTTTCGGTGATATTTTTATACGCCCCACTCTCTAATATTTTCTTAATACTTTTTGAGGTTTTTAATACACACACCGGGTTATTGCCAACAATATCTCCGATCGTCTCAACACTGGATAGTAAATCCCAATGTCTATGTAATATCTCCTTAACCAAATTCGTGTACACACTGTACATAATTACACAGACCCTCTTCCCTTGAATATTGTTCACTATTTTATTATCTGACCTTGTTTTCCCCAAAAGGGGGGGATATTTTATACCCCATTGGTTTTTTACATATTCAACCACATCATCAAGTAACTTTTTGGGATATCCTCTATCTTTAAATAATTTATATATGTCATCCAATTCATTCATCATAAGTTCCCTAGTAGAAGACATACGGCTGCTCGGATGCACTGCCCCTTGACAACATTTTTGTATATGTATAGTGGGTGGCAACTACCAAATTGAATATAATCATTTGAAAACGTTGGTTTTCTATACAATTTGGAGGTAAACCCATCAGCTACTTTGTTAATAAATATATCTAAGTATGAAATTCCTTCAGTGCTCATTTGATATGTGAAGTCTAGAAATTCAGTAGTGTTATTGATGTACGTAATAAATTCAGAAATAAGTTCATTGGGTCCCTTCCAAATAATAAATAAATCATCCAAAAATCTAGTGTATAATGTTATATACTTGTAATATACACTAGAAAAAACACAAGTATGCTCCCACTCTAACATAACCAAATTGGCAAATATGGGTGCACACGATGCACCCATAGCAACCCCCCTAGTTTGCCTAAAAAATTCTCCCTGATATTGAATATAATTATTGTCTAATATTAGTCCCATCATGTCTACAATGAGATTGATCCTTTCCCAACTTAATCCAGAAAATTTACACAGACTATTATAAAAATATTCCAATCCTATGGAAGTGGGTATGCAAGAAAAAAGATCCTTGACATCTATAGTAATGAATGTGATGTCCTCTCCCCATACCTCAGGTGTGAGCTTGCTAAGAAAATCCCACGAATCTTTAATTAGGTGAGGAACATTAGTATATATATGCTTAGTCCATTGGTCTATTGTGACACCCAAATTGAATGTTTTGGATTTGGATCCAGAAATGATGGGCCTAAAGGGCGGTTTTTCCAAACATTTATGTATTTTTGGTATTCCAACTATGTTGGCCATCCGGGGAAACTCATTCCTAATAAAATTATATAGCTCGTTATTAATACGGTTATCCAAGAGATACTCTTCAATGGCCAGATCTATCCTTCTATATCCTATGTTGATTTTGTTGAGGGACACCTCCTCATAATTTCCTGAGTTAAACAATATCTCTTGTATTTCATTTTGATACTGGAGAGTGTCAGAAATGATAATACCTCCGCCCTTATCGGGCTTCATAATCCTAATACTCTTGTTTAAAAGTATTTCTTTTAAAATATTTCTCTCCGCTTCCATTAAATTATCACAAAACATCTGTTTAAAGTCACCTTTAACTTTAATGTTTTTATATAACTCATATATGTCCCTACATACCACTTTCTCATAAACTGCCACCTGCGGATGTGTGATAGGAATATAGGAACTTTTCTTAATCAATCTCTGTCGTTGCACATTATCTTCTTTCTTTTTATCATTAAACTGCACTGCCAAATTCAACCTACGGCAGAATAATTTGATTTCTCTGATGGTATCAAAAAGGTTGAAGCATGTGGTGGGAATGAATTTCATGCCCTTACTAAATAAAGTAATGAATTCTTGTGTCATTTTTGTTCCTGTATAATTATGCACCTTGAAACCACTGAATGTGTGTATCTTAGGTGTATTGGATTCTATACACCTAATGATATTGTCGTTAAATTTAACATCCCCTGACAACACCTCAGTGGTATCCTCTTGTATCGATAAACTATCTTTTCCTATCGGTGTAATACATTGTGCAGTCAACACCTTACTACTATCACAGCTTACTTTCTCCTTTGTTGTGTCTTCGGGGCGGGGAAAAATCTCCCCCCTTGAAAATTTGTATCCACATCATTTCTGTATTTTCTACCTCTCCCAGTGCTGTAATTCTGGGCTAAGGTATTGGTGTCATCACCCCTGTAATGTGGCCATACATAAACCCTTCCAGTCTTATAATGTTCAGTATCCCTTTCAAATGTATTCATTTTCCTGTTGAATACACTATTAGCCCTATTATTTGCTATATAGAACTGTTTAGAATATAAATCCTGCCACTGTTCAAACTCACTATCATTAATTATTTCATCATTTAACACTTCCAATTCATTAAATAAAACAGCAATTTTCTCATCATTAAATTTCATGATTGTTTTCATATACATAAAACCAAAATTATCAAACATTTTATTAAATTCATGCATCACAGAATCTTTATATACAATTCCTAAGGGTAATTTAAAAAAGCGTAAGCCCTTAGGTACTATCTGTGCTTTCATGCATTTGTCTAAATATGCATTATCAATTTTGGCACACTTTAACTGAATCAACGTTTTACCTAGTACAAAAATCTTTTCTTTTGGTCCATCTGATAGATTATAGGACCCATTTCTACTTATTTTTCTATTTTGTCCAACATCCTACAGATTCATAATCATCAGCTATAAAATCATGAAAAACATCATATAATTTATTCACGTTGCCCTTATTACATTTAGTACCATTCTGTCCGATATTCTGTCTCATATTCGACCCATAACTGGGACTAGAAATGATATTTTTATTTACAGTACCTTTATTTTTGTCCCCACCTCTCCCAGTAATATGTGAATATGTTTTTACATTTTCCCGCTGCTTGGGTCGTGCTCCCAACCGTTGGTTTTCCTCTGAGTGGTGGAATATGCTGAAGTCGAACGTAAAATCAGCCTCGGAGCCAATATCATTTGTTTCTTTAATGTCTATATCAGTCAGTGATGTTTTTAAATCACAAGCAACCGCTTGTCCATTTGGTATCTCGCCCAAACTGTTAAGTATAATCCTTTGGGCTGCATACGCTGGTGTACCACCTGAAAGTTCTAATATAGGTGATGTAGCCATTCGTGTGCCCGATTGCACTGATTCTGCTAACTTCCCTACCAATTCCAACAGTTTGTTAACATCCGCTTGTAACGTAGTAACTTCCGCACGTAGTGATGTATACTCCTCCCTGCTCAATGAAGCCTCGGATGGTGCAGTGTCTGCCATATCCCAACACAGAAACCAAAACAAAAGGAAGCGACCAAAGTAGTGAAACAGACACCAGTCCACTTAGCTCGAACAGATGGAGATCCACAAAAAGGTATCGACAACCTCACTTTATTCCAAAGCAATAAACAATGTAAATATAGAGAAAATCACACTACATCCAGGTTAAGCGCTTTCATCTGATTCAAACAGACTTCCTCAGAACCAATTAATTACAAGTAATTAATTATATTTATATACCTGTTTTGGCGCCAAAAATAGTAATTGCTACCTTATACATATATTAAAATTATTTTAAAAACATTTTAAAAAAAATATACATTTTAAAAATATGCTTTGTACCATAAATTAATTTAACCAAAATAAGAAAGCCTTGCGGAGTAAATGCTCAGCAGTATGCAGCAAAAATTGGAAAAGAACTATAACAAAACAAACGACTGCTGAGCAAAACAATGAAGGGTGCTAAAAGTCCTTACGTCAGTTCCAAAATCAGTATGACAGTCCAATAATTCACTGTAAAATAGTCCAATAACGAAGTAGTCAAATAACTTAAAAACTCTGATTTATTATAACAGAAAGGTAAGCGCTTTCGCAAACATGCTTCTTCAGACCTTATTACAGAGAAAAAACAAAAGACTAATGATTTAAATACCTAAAAAGGCGCCAAAACCACAAACAAAATTTAAAGAAACAAAACCTATTTTAAAAGACATATTATAAAATAATCATATTTGACCATATGTCTAAACAGGATATATTGAAATCACTTGATCAATCATATCAATATATAAATGTTAATAAAAAACAAATACAAAAGTTAAACTAAAATTTCTGACGTCCTAATCTCCTGGATTTCAAGAGTGGATGTATGGGAACTTTACCATTTAACCCTGGTGGTAAATCAGCCCTAAATTTGATGATCCAATTGATCTCCCTGGTCTCCGTGTAATTTTCAATATCCCCTCTCCTATGAGTAGTAAAAATCTGTTCTAAAATCCTGAACTTAAACTGATGATGTACACCTACCTCACATGTATGCTTAGCTAGTGCATTATAAATGTTGCCCTTCCTTGTGTGGTATACATGTTCGCGTATCCTGTCTCTCAACACACGATTCATCTTGCCTACATAGTAGGCTGAACATGAGGTACAGGACGCAAGGTATACCACATCCTTGGACATACAGCTACCCCTCGTCCGGATGTAATATGTACCTGATCCATAAGGGTAGACAAATACAGGGTCAGACTGAATGTACGAGCAAAAGTTGCATCTATGACAGGGAACCATGAAGGGTCCCTGTCGAGATGAGCTAGTGAGGTGTGTTCTAGGATAGCAAAGTAAATGCTTGAGGTTCTTCTTGTTATGGCAGACAAACCTGGGACGATCCCCAGTGAGTCCCTTGATGACAGGATCTACGGACAAAACATGCCAGTGTTTGGTGAAAACATCCTTAATGGCCCCTATGTCACTAGTGTAGTAAACAGGAAACATAACACCATTGCTGGTGAGAGCATGGCTCTGTGTCCGTTGTTCACTCCCATCCGCTGGGTATACTTCCAAGGCCCCTTCAGAAAAGTAGGGCTTCGCTCGGTCTACCCTAAGAGTGGAAATACCATCCATCCCCCTGGCCACATCCAATTCACTGTATCCATGTGCCATGAACTTCATCCTTAGGTCCTCCAACTCAATCTGAAGATTAGAGTCTACAGGTGTATACCTAGATGCACGCATGGATTGTCCTCTAATGATGTTACTGTAGACAAAACCAGGATGCATGCTGGAACGATGTAACAGTGTGTTCCTATAGCACGATTTCTGGTATAGGCCTGTATTGACAATCCAACCCGGTAGCTTGTCTACAAATATATCCAAAAAAGGGATGGTAGTGTCAGACCATTCCATGGTGAAATTCAAGAACTCTAAGGAATCATTCACTTGTTTGAAAAAACATTCCAGTTGCTCAGGTCTACCCTTCCAGATCAAAAAAAGGTCGTCAACAAAACGCCTATAGAAGGGTACAAATTCTCTATACAAATCATTCTGGAATAAGTGATGATACTCCCATTCAGCCATAACTAGGTTGGCGTAGCTATTGGCACAAGAAGTGCCCATAGCTACGCCATCCCGCTGTAGGAAAATTCTATCTCGAAAACAAAACACATTGGACTCAAGGATCAAACCCAACAATAACAGGGTCAAATCAACATCTAGAGCCAAGGATGGAGTAAATCTCCTCAGATATGCATTGATCATCTCCAATCCCTCAGCATTAGGTATAACGGTGAACAGGGACTGAACATCCATCGTTACCCACAGCAAATCATCTATACTGTCACAGGAATTCACAAATTGATAAAAATCCAATAAAAACTGTTTAGTGTCTTTTAAAATGAAGCAATTAGCTTCAACCAAGGGCCTAAGTTGGGCTTCCACAAAAATAGATAAAGGTTCCGTTGCCCACCCTCTCCCTGCGACAATAGGTCTCATCGGGGGGTGGAGCAGATCTTTATGAACCTTGGGAAGACCCTGAATAGTAGGCAACAAGGGGTATGTAACATGCAGGAAGTCAAATAAGGTTCGATCAATGACTTCATTGCGCAGAAGCTCGGAGAGAGTAAGCTGTATTCTACTGATGATAGTATCAACTCTAGTATCAGTGATAAGTTCATAAAACTTCGCATCGGCCAACATCTGCATCATATCATCCCGATACCTCTCTGCATCTAACACAACTACCTCTCCCCCTTTATCTGCAGGGCGAATGACGATATTGCAGTTGTTGCAGAGGGAATCTAATGCTTCCCGTTGTTTAAAACTGAGGTCATGTCTCTTCTTCCTATCAGAACAATGACTCTTATTCATCTTATAAATGTCATCTTCCACTAGTTTGCTATAAGCTGCAACCAGTGGGTGTATGGGTGGGATGAAAGTGCTTGGCTTTTTGAGAACAGTATCACACATGGAGCTTCCTGAATCTCTGAAAAAAATCTTCAATGATAAATTCCTAATAAATAATTTAAAATCTCTTAAAGTCTCTTCTTGCCTACTATACATAGTAGGAATAAACGTTAGACCTTTGGAAAGAACTTGTGTTTCATAACAACTAAGGACGTGGTTGGATAAATTAAAGACCAAATCTACTTCTTCCCTTCCCACATTTTCTTGATGCTCCGGTTGGGAAACTTGTCCGAGATAATTTCCTCTTGTGTCGCCCCTGTGGTTGGAATGTATCCTCCTCGCTGGTGTATGCCCTGATGGGAAAAGGATGCCTACTACCAGAGGGTAATGGGGTATTCAATGTCGACCGGTCATTACCACGGTCAGAATTGAAACTATCATTTACTTTACTCACTGAGGAGACAGTGGTTTTCCTCCGAACAACTGGTTCTAAACAGGGGACCAATGGTTCCCATGTTTGTTCATTAGTATCCAACTGCACATTCAAATCATCCCTAATGACAGCTACATTCTCCATAGGTTCCCTTGTTGAGGGCTCGTGACAGGGATCACCAATATCAACAACATCGACAGAAACGTATTAACATTCTCTAAGCCGCATCAATACACATCTACATCTACATCAGAGAGAGAAGTACAGCTTTCTTATTTTTTATTATAATATTATTTACAATATTTAAAATGACTCTTTCACCTTTTTGACAGATTGACAGAACCAGTTATTCAGGGCCAGGTGAAAATATGGCCCAAAAAATCTGGCCTGTTCCTCTCTCTGAATTGGCTCTTTCTGATTGAAAAGGCGCTTTTATAGCTAGACACATTGTCCAACATCAAATTATGTGTCATGTTCTGGCTTGAAGTGGGATATTTCATGAAAATGTTCATTTGTACTGTCTTATTGTCTGTTCTGAGTTTCTTCCTGTCAAAGAAAGAAAAAGTTTCACAAACTCATGTATGTCAATTAGGCTTTCCAGTGTGTAGTTAATTTGCCAGTCGAAAAGGAGATCCCCGTAGTCGTGCCCAGTGTCGGGAAGCATCGCAAGGCATCGCCTTGCGTTGAATAGCACGCGTTTGCAATGCAGACCTCTTCTGCTGCAGACCTCTTGCTTGCCGCCTAAACAAAAAACAAATCAGTTTCAGATTTTCCTGTAGAAAAATCTGATCAAAGACCAAATCATTGCCTTCCTCCATGATTCTATTTCACCTTCCAAATTCCACCCCTTCCTCACATTCAGCACACAAAACTCAAAAAACCGCGGACGGAATCGGTGACATCGACGGAACTTCTTGATGATTCCTCGGGTATCACTCAAATTATGCGATTCTATAAACCCATGGTTGCTCTCAATCAAGCTGAAGATAGCTCAAGCAAAAAATAAGCTCAAAATAAAAGAAAAAAAGCTCAAAAAAGCAGACAAAATGAAAAAAAGTAAGCAAAAAAATAAAAAAAAAAAAAGAAATATAACAAACAAAAAGTAACTGAAAAGAAAACAATGAAGGTCAAAAAAGTCCAAGAATCCAGTTCAAAAACAGTGATTTATATCAAACTGTAGTCAAAAAATATCCACTAACAGTAGTCAAATAACTTAAAAACTCTGATTTATTAAATAACAGTGTTTTCAACTTACATTTTAAAAAAAAAATGCTTCTTAAAAACAAAAATAAAAAAAAACAATAAAAAAAAACAAAAAAAAAAAAAAAACAAAAAATTCCAAAAAAAATAAATAAACAAAAAAAATTTCATATGACAAAATATATTATTATAATATTATCATAATCACTATCATATCAAATATATTGATAGTAAAAAACAAATTATAAAAAAAAATAAAAAGAAAAAACAAAAAAAAACAAAATTTAAACGCCCCAAAAAGGGAACATTCAAACTTTAAAATGGGAAAATCAGCCCTAAATTTTTTCAAATCAAATAATCCCTGGGATCCAATCTGTTATTTATTCCATCCCATTTAATCTCCTATATCCCCGATAGAATTTGGTATTTCAAATATATGAAGAGCAAACTTTCAGAAAGCTTTTCAATCATGCCTAGGACTTCCATATTTTCACCTGATTTTTATCAGATGCCCTTTCCATGGAATCGCTGAAACGTGGAATAATGGTAAAGGTGAAACCTGTCATAATGCATTATAATAATATTAATGATAGTATTAATAATAATGTTAATAATGTAATTTTGATGTATGTGTGATGAATGTGTAATATGTGTTAGATGTTGTTTAAGATGTTCATTGTTGAATGATCATGTCATTGTTCCTAATGTGGTGAGCCTGTCCATAGGTCCTCACAAAGGATGAATGTGGGTGTTAGGGAGATTTTAGGGATGTTGCTACTGTGATATGTAACATCGGAAAACAACCACGGAACCAAGAATCAGTTGTTCGGTGAGTACCACTGGTGCCTCAAAACTCCAGACCGTCCTAATCAAGTAAAGTACCAAAAATGATTGGACCGTGGTGAATGGGTCATTGAGTCCTTTGGCCATTACCCCATGGTACCTGGTAGCATTCATATTCGGCCCACGACACCAGCCCGAGACAGGATCAATCCAACCAGGAATTATCCCAAAGACAAGAATTATCAAGAGAGCAAGTTTCAGGGATGCAGAACCCAAGAAAAGATGGGAAGGGAAGATAAGCAACTTAATTTATCCAACCTATGAACCACACACCATTTTTAGAACAAGTTCTTTCCAAAGGTCTAACGCTATATCTTACCGCTAAGAGTCATTGAAGGTTAAGAAACTTTAAGATTTTTAATTATTTCTATTTTTTTTATCATTGAAGATTTTTTCAGAGATTCATAAATGGCTGCTCCAAGCCAAGCACTAAAAAAAAGCAGCATCATTCCAATTGACCCATACACCCACTGTCCTATTGGACTGCTTTAAACAGATTGAACTATGAAGAGAGAAACATAAATTAGATTTATAGTAATTGAAGACATAGATTCCAGACGGAAGACAACGGTAAATTACATTAACGATAGACAGAGATGATGCAGATGTTGCCTAAAATCAAAGGGAGCATTGTGTTGGATGCGAGGAGGAGAGTAGATGGGATGATATGAGGCAGATAATGATGATATGAACTTATCAATGGCTCACTTGTACTAACTATGCTTACTCTTAGTGGATTCTGCTATCAGTAGAATATTTAGCAAGGTCTTTGATCTCACCTCTTGTTGATGCATCTGTGATCTCATCCATTGTCTCCTAAGCTTCTGCTAATCTTTACATACCTATTCGTCTTGCTACCCCGAAGAGAATATTGTACCACCTCCGTTTCAACGAACTTTCTTATTATTTTTTGTTGGTTGGAACTTAGGCCCTTCATTTTTTAATTGATGCTTTTTTTTTTATTGTTAACGGAGCTTTTTATTTTTTTTTATTAGCCCATTTTAAACTGTTAGTTGTGGTTTTTTATGCTTCCTAATATTGGTGGACAGTATATGTTGTTTGAGATGATCAATTGATGATTGGAGATGATCGAATAGATGTTTTGCCTGGATTTACGAGGGATTTGGCTGACCTGATGTTTGAGGGAGGAGATTTTACCTCCCTCCTGGCTCTAGATGCTGATTTTTGACTTATTATTGATGGTTGGCTATTAAGGTTGGTTTGGTTACAGCATGTCTCCATAGAATTTTATGGCCAAGGGATTATATTGACTATGAGAAGAATTCTTTATTGAGAGATATTAACCTAGTTATGCTTGTTATGTTTGATCATCTTTTGTTCCAGCACTTTTTGGAGAGTCTGGAAGTACTTTTGAAAAGTTAGATGTTTTCTTTTGTTGATTCTGGAATTTTCTGACAATGGTCTGATGAATGGTTTTGAAACTACCATCCCAAACAAGTAATTTATTTTTCAGCCACCTGTGGGTTGTCAATGGAATATACTTGAACATATCGCAGACAAGTCCACACTGTTTGTGTTTTTTGCAGCATGCATCATGTCTACAGTGTCATACCATCACAAGAATCCATGCATCATCTGCATCATGGCCTGTCACATCAGCTTTGATCGATCAAGTTGAGTTGAAGGTATATGAATATCATATCCATGGAGAATCTATGTGGCATTTAGGATCCACCACTATTCACCTTTCCACTGGGGATTTTTGGAGGATGAAGCCTATGGTTCAGAAGCAACGGGGTGGAGTGAATTGATGTGGCCAGGGACATCACTCATTTTCACCTTAGGGGGGACGAAGCCTAGCATACTTTGTTTGGTACCAACGCTTTTCTGCAGTTTTTGGCATGTTTTCTCACCAGACACACACATGTTTGGACCAGATCCTGGTCATCAGGGACCTACTGGGATTAGTATCAATGACAGCCATTTCCGTCCTAAGAAGTTTTCACTGCATTGTTTTGTAAGAGGTCCACACATCCTTCTTCATCTCATTGGGAAGAGGTTTGTGGTTTCCCTGTCAGCCGTACCTTTTTGAAAGTACATTTGCTATCCTAGATATTTCCTAACCCACATGGTTCAGGTACATCCCAAGGACACATCTGGCGGTTCCCTGTCACTGTCACCCTGTATATGCGTACCCATTCAACCTGATCGTGTATTGGTATTATTTGAGACACAGGACATACAACACATGTATACCACAATGGGAGGGGGGTGTAGATGAATCTAGTATTTGGTTACATGTGTTTCGAATTGTAGTGAGTTTGAGGAGAGGGATTTAGAAACAGGATTTTACTACAATAGGAGACATTATTGAGCACTATATAGCTAAATTTAGGTTTGTGTACATCATCATAAATTAGATTGGGATTGTTTAAATTGGTTTTACTAAAGGGTCTACCTTGAAAATTAAAATTTGGTTTTGATTTTTTTAGTTTTTATAAAATATAGTTGTTTTTATTATTTTTTATATTAATATGAATGGTAGCATCGCCCAATTTTATTGTTATCTTATTAGATCAAACTATTAATATGAATTTTTATATTTTTATTTTTTTTTTTTTTTTTTTTTTTTTTTATTTGATGGTTTTGTGATTTGTTTTTTAATATAATAAATAATCATTTTGTTTTTTTTTTTTCCGTTTATAAATATGTTTTTGAAATTTAAAGTGTTTTTATGTATTTTGTTTTAAGTCTTTTTTTTTTTTTATTTAATCATTTTTGACTTCTATTTTTTATTTTAAGTCTTTTTGCTGACTGTCATAATTTTAAAGGAACTGACTTTGAGCACCCTTCATTGTTTTGCTCAGCAGTCGTTTGTTTTGTTATAGTTCTTTTCCAATAAATTAATTTAATTTATGTATGTTAATAAAAACTCTCATTAAATCTGATATAAATACCTTTATATAAAATGTTGTATTTTATGATGAAATAATTTATGTTAAAATGATACTAATACATGGGTTCCTCACAATACATCATAAGCCTAAAGTGATAGTGCATACAAATGGTGTTAACTACCTATGACCAAACTAACTCATATTATGCAATCCTATACACAGTAAAGCTAACCCTTAGATAGTACTGGTTGTGCTGTGCAACATATATAAATCTAATGACCTGAAGACATATAAGCTTGTTCTATCTCCAGAAATCCTAGTAACATACAATTAGGGCATCAAATGCATCACCAAATATCTAACTCTAATCTCACATACCAGTATTCAAACTCAACCTTTCAGGAGTCTTGCCTTAAAGATATATAACTTATCTATTTTCATAGATAGTCCTTTTTAAATGAAAAGATCACTTATAAGTAGGATAGAGGCTTATTTCCTATACTTTAGATGAGGCTCAAGGACAGGAAAACTCTTACCCTGAATGTATTGCCTAGGTAGGTATCACTTAAACAATCTCATGCCCTTTAGAACAGGTTATAATGGAACATTACCATTGAGACCTTTTCCTCCATCTGCATGTAATTTAATTATACCATCCGGTCTCATGGGTCTCTGTAATGTTCCTTATCTCACCTAAGCACTGGCTATTGTGTAGCAATTCTATACCCATAAATTTGAACTTATAGACAGTTGTAGTATGCTGTATATGTTTACTTATTGCATTGGTGTTGTCACCTGTTCTAATACTGTATAGGTGGACCCTTATTCTCTCCCTGAGACTCCATTGATCTTTCCTGTATAAAATGATTTGCACATTACACATTGTGCTAAATAATTAAGATTTATAGTATTGCAATTTGCTTCTATTCTAAAGTGATATTCTTTCTTACTGATAGGATGTATAAAACTACCTGTATTATTTACATACTGAAAGTAAGAACATTTACCACATGGACGAGTGCTTTTGTGTCTGACTTCATCACATTGTGCTACAACCATGTTCCGATGGCATAGAACCCTTTTGATAGACTTTTTATTCTTATATCTAAACTGAGGTTTATTTCCTACAACTTTTCATTGATCTTATCATCACTGGTTAAAATATTCCAGTGCTTTTGTATAATATTAGTTATATATTTTACATTATTACTGTAAAACATACTTATCTTTACATTACTATCATTGCTGTCTTGTGTCCCTGCACTGGTTGCTATATCATGTTTCTCTGAAAAATAAGGCCTTGCTGTAGTAGTTCTTAGCAAATGCACCTCTTCCATAACTTTAGTCACATCTGCATTGTTATAGCCCCTATCCACTAAATTGTCAGTAAGTTTGTCTGTTTCTTTATGGTACTCCTTTGTATCTTGATTTAGCCTCGATATGCTCATACCCTGGCCCTTAACTATATTTGAAAAGATATATTTGGGGTGCATACTTCTATGATGTAATAATTTATTATGGTAGCAAGGTTTCCTATGTATTCCTGTATTCAACTTCCCATCTTTTATTTCAATATGTACATTGATTCTGGATGAAAAGTGCTTTATTTTACTTGGTTTTACTTTGTTATTTTATTAAAATACTTTGAGTGGAATTGTTCGTTCTTCCTGTGCAGTTTTTTATTTGTTTGTTTGCTGTATTTTTCCCTGGCTTATGTGTTACAGTGATCACAGATCAGTGACATGTCCCCTACACTCTCAAAGTGCCGTATGGCACTTTCACAATAAAAAAAGTGTCCTCAGACACTTATTTAAAAATGTGAAGTGTAATGTCATGTAGGGGTGTGTTACAGTATCCGTAACACACCCCCTGCATTGTGAAAGTGCCATACAGCACTAAAACAAATAAAGTGTCCTCAGACACTTATTAAGAATGTGAAGTGTAATGCCATGTAGGGGGTGTGTTACAGTATCCGTAACACACTCCCTGCACTCTCAAAGTGCTGTACGGCACTAAAACAATAAAGAAAGTGTCCTCAGACACTTATTTAAAAATATGAAGTGTAATGTTTAATTGTAATTAATGGTTAATTTTTTTTAAAATTTATTTTTCTTTAAAGTTTAAGCGTAGCTGAGTGGGTTTGCATGGAGTGGCGCTTTTCTCAGCAGTGTTTAAACATACCAAGAAGATATACAGAAATGTATAGCTGAAATCTCCACAGGCAAGTTAGCTGAGTGGTTAGAGTCACGGCTTCATCTGCAGTAGGTGCACGGTCCGACAAACCAAAACAGACCACTCAGCTTTTAAATGAAAAAGCCTTTTTATAATAAGTTTTATTTTATTTGTTTATATAGTTATTGATATTTGTTAACTATGGTAGTGTAGCTGGTTCAGAATCCCAGTCTTAGTGGAGATATGAGGTGAAAACTATAATTTAACTACAAGTGACTGATACAGTACAGTCACACCCCAAAGTAATGTAATGAAAGCACATAGGGGGAGGTCATGTAAAGTAAAATACATGCACTTAACAATAATGTATCAATAATGAGTAATGAATATCCAATGTTTATTTTTTTAATGAAAAATTTTGTTTGCCCTTAGCTTAGGTTTGCTAAGCATTGCTAAGCCAAGCTAAGCAATGCTTAATAAGGACCTGTCTGAGCAATACTTAGCAACGCTTAACTCCACTTAGCCAGTTTGAGCATTGTTAAGCAGTCTCATTCTAAGCAGTCCTCAACTCAGCTAAGTGGATTTGTGCACTGCTAAGCACTGCTAAGCATTTGCCAGTTTAAGCACTGCTCAACTCAGCTTAGTGGGTTTGCATACTGCTGAGCTTTGCTCAGCATTTTTAAAAATGTTCCAATTGCAGCAAAGGGCAGGAAAGTTGCCTTATTTAAACTGCACAGGTGGGAATAAAGGCCGAACCTGTTAGAGTTTGATCCGTGCAGGAACTATGACAGGTGCTGGAGAGGCAGCATGCTTTTTGGGCACAGCACTGGGGCATGTTGGAGTCCAGGGTCATGGCTGGACTTCTCATTAAGAACCATGATGACAGACTGCTGCAGGGCCAGTACCAGGGCTCAGAATACAAGTCTGAGGCCTGGGACCATCTGGCATGTGAGCTCACCAATGCCACTGGCATCTCCTGGACTGGTGAGCAGGTCCGTCATCATTATGATGACCTGAAATGGAGGAAGGGGGTGCTCCTGGCCCAATGGATCCAAGATGCTCAGGCCCAGAATGCCCCAGATGTTTGAAGTATATCAACTGGTGATTTATCAAATTGTAGTATGAATATCTGACAGACAGGAATGCATAATGGTGTGTTTTCCCCCACAGCTGCAGAGAAGAGGGCTCATAACATTGAGACCAAGCAACCTCTCCTACCCAACTTACCTCCCCAAATGTACCTACAACCCTTTCCCAACATCCCACTCTCACCTTAAAAAAAAAAGCCCCCCCCCACATTTTCATCCCATACATAGCTCTCCATTTTGCCTCCATGTACACTGCCATGAATCAATCATCCCATCAATTAATCAACAAACGTATGTCACCCACACCCCTCCCTGCGGGGTGTAAGGCTCCAAATTTCAAATTGTCCACATCATGCGCAGCTGTTGCTGCACAAGAAATGGAGAGCTATGGTCCTTTCCTACACCCGTCCTGCACATCCCTAGCTGCCTTTTATAATGATTTCCCCCTGCTTGCTTCGATTTCACCACTTTCTGATCACCCCTTTTTTCCTTTTCTTTTTTTGAAATAGTGTGGGTTTAAGCAAGGATAAGCACAGTTAAGCTAAGCTAAGGGGACCTAAGTGCCACTTGGCATTGCTTAGCATCATGCAAAACCATGCAGACCCACTTAAAACTGCTTTACACACTCTATCTCATTCAACATCTGTTCTGCCCAGCAACAAAATAACCAGCCCTGGCAAGTCTCAAACCTAGGACCCTGTGCACTAGAGTCAGAGCAACGCACCACTATTCCAAATCAGCTCTGAGGAAATTAGTACTGCTTTTGTAAATATATCATGCAGTACAGTCATGTAACATGAGGGAAAAAATACATCACTGCCAAGTCTTGCACCCAGGACCCTGTGCACTAGAGTTAGAGCAATGCACCACTACACCAAATCAGCCGTGGGGAATTAGTAATGCTTTTGTAAATATATAATGTAGTACACTCATGTAACATTAGGAAAAAAAAGACACCAGGGCAAGTATTGGACCCAGGACCTTGTCAACTATAATATACTGCATTACACCAGTAGGCCAACAGAGCTTGAAATCAAGCAGTATTTTTACAAACATATCCCCACAGTGTACTTGCCCTAGGGTAACTACCTGTCCCACTTTATGAGGAACAGACCCTCTTTGGGCAGTTGTGTCCTGCAAAGAAATATAAACAATGGCAAATGTCCTGAGATTGTAGGACAAACATATTACCTATATTTTATGTATTAGTTGCATACGACAGTTAGTCTATATCTGAAACACCTAAATGTTATAAGAAACAGAATAAGCAACTAAAATGCTACAAGAATAAGCTATAATGTAGGCATAAAAATGAGGTTCTGTCCTTTTTACTGGCTGTGGGTATGTTTTTTTCCTGCAAAATCTGATGTTTTTACCAAAAATGTCCCACTTTGGCAATTTGGAAAGGTGGCAACCCTAACTTGGGCCTCTGACACAGACAACAAACCAGTATACAGACAAATAAATACTGCTAGATGTACGGGAAGCCTACAATATCAGGTAGAGCTGACAAATGCACAGACTGCTGCTGAATGACCACAGTTGTGCCCCTCCCTATGTATGACAGGGCTGCCATAAAACCTATTCTGTGTGCTGACATACTTGCAATGCAGTGCAGATTGGGGTTAGAAACCATGACAGACAGCACGGTGTCACACATCATGCCCATCTGAACACACATGTCCATGCCAATCATGTATAACATACTGTATGCATGCACATATGTCTTACAAATACACCTGACATGCTATAATACCTTATCAGTAATATAGCGTATAATATATATTATCATAATATAATATGATGATATAGCATTACAAAATATATATTATTATTATTATGAATGTATAATATATATTATTAATATATTCTATATAATTTATCTGTTACATTCCTAACATATGTCACATCTGGACACCCACAGTCCTGGCCGACAGCCCAGTCTGTGGCACAACAACAACATGCATTTCAATAAAACATAGGAATAACTGAGCCATGTAATGTCCAGCAAAACTACTTACTCCCACCGCACTCATTGCCACCCACAATAGCTCATTAAAGGCCTGCAGGGTGGGACACATTTCACAATAATGAATATGTGTTATAAATGTTGCCTAGCATTCTCTGGATGGCACTATTATGTAACATATGTACCAGAGGCATATGCTTCACCTGGACTGTTATGGGTACCCGCAGCCAGGCCATGCTGTGACACAACAGTTGATACCACTCCTTCACTGACAGTAACAGCTTGCTGTCCCCAATGCCTTCACAATCCCTAGTCTGACTCCTGGCCAGAATGCAGCAGCTGTGGCCTGCTACACATGCAGCAGTATGTACAGCTATCTGCTACAGACCTATCATACCTCCCTCACACCTAGAACCTATCCACAAAACACACATACCTCAAACGTTGGGCGGTGTTCATGTGAAAGGGACATGTGTCACAGTCTCCCACTACACAGCTGATAGAACAGCATCAACTGTAGCAGCAGCATGCACATTCAGATAAAAAGGATCTATGACATCCACATCTGCCTGTCTCCTTACTGACCCCAACACACATTGCTAAACATTACACTGCTACAGAATCTGAAAGTCTGTTAACAATGGCTAGACATAGTATGCAAAACTGTCAACATAACACATCAATCCAAACAGTGGACAGTATTTCTGCCTACTCTCTGTAAAGCTGAAGCTCCATCACCTCCATAATGTCCTCCTCACAGCCCAGGAAAAGGGACAAGGCCTACATGAAGGCTTAATTACAGCACTGTGTAGCCATGCCATTGGCTAATGGAAAGGCAACACAGCTGTTCTGGATGCAATTAGCAAATGGGAGTCACAGATTGGTGCACAGGCAATCACCTGTTCATGAGCAGTACCTACAAAAGGCAAGCTGCTGCTTATGGTAAGCAGGTCTGAACCTTTATTCATGAAGAGAGACTGTGATTCACTAGGATTCTATAACTGGATTTTTTCACTTAAAGAAGTACAGCACTATACCAGGTATGTCATTGAATGAAACATGTAATGGAATGCAGATGGGGGGATGCAGTCATGGGAAATAAGAATGTAAACTGTAGGTCTCAACAACATTGCCTGGACTGACATGTTGTTGTTAGTCTGCGATCCAGCACCTATGGCCATCCCTTATGGCTCTGTCTGCAGTGACACAGATCACAGCTCTGGCCCCTGAATCACCCCAGCAATGGTCAGCTCATATATGACTGCTAAGTTTGTTGTCTGGTGTACAACACCGACAGTAAGAACTGGTGGATACAGACAGCATATGACATCATGTACTGGCAGTGAGCTCCTCTCACTCTGGGAATGTCATACAGGCTTATTTCAAAGATTGTATGGGTGTCCCTCACCTTTAATGAGGTACTCTTGCTAGGTCATTGTGTACTCCACACCAGCATCTCATTGCCTGACACCTATGGCTGGCATACATAGCGACTCCCTACAGCAGGACAGCAGGTTATAGTTACTAGTAGTGGGGGGACACTGGCTCTGGCTTAGTGCCAGTGCATACATATTGAGCATAATATGTAAGGGAATGCAGACAATACCAGATATTCAAGTACCATTACTGTGTTCCCAGTGGTCTGCCATGCACAGACACATTCCCCAAACTCTGTGATCAGCCATTATGTATTGTCCAACTGGTGTCTGGAAATACACATTTGTGTGTCAGGGGGTCTACATCTATGAGGCAGATGTACACATTCTGCAAACATCCAGGTACTGCACATGTCAGACAGCTATGAGGAGGACACACTATGCCACATATGCACTGCTCTCAATTACTGTGTACCACAGATGTTGCTGAAATGTCCACATTAACTTGAAGTACCACTCAACTATTTTTTGGATGTAGGCTGGATGACATGGTACTAACATGCTGCCCATAGGGGGAAATCCAGCAGTTGATGACCGTGATGGGTATGGACACATACCAACACAGTGTGTCACACCACTCAGACCATATCTGCTACTCCTGGTGCCGTATCACATTAATAGCTATGGGGCCTGAGCAGCCATAAGACCAAACCAGATGTTAGCCCATGTGTATGGAAGGCAGCACCTGGTGCTCCCATCCAACAGGGACACAGGCTGTATCCCAAGGGTGTATGTGCAGTTAACCATCCAGTTATCCAGGCTACACCTGCAAAGGTGTAAATAGCTACACTTTTTATTCATGACCTAGACTGTAATAATTTTGGTATAAAGTTTGATGGAGCTCAGTGGGGAGATAAAGTTACATTTTTGGATGTAAATTTGCATGTTAGAGGTAATAAGGTAGTAACATCAGTGCATCATAAATTTGAAGGTGTGAATAATTTCATTAATGGGACTAGTTGCCATCCTCCACACTTAATATCAGCACTTCCCTATAATGAATTATTGCGAATCTCAAGATTAACTAGTGATGAATAACAAAAAGAATTAGAAACTGAGTTGACTTGTCAGAAATTTATCAAAAGAGGTTATAGTGTAGAAGGTGTAGAACAAGCTAAAAATAATTTGAATTTTAATAATCAGACTCATAAACAAGTAAAATATAGGGCTAAATCAGATAAAAATGTGTATAATCAACAAGTGGATAAAATGTTTTTTGTTACAACATATGGAACATATACAGAGAAATTAGTAGAAATTGTTATGTTTTATTGGACACATTTGTTACAAGATCCATGCTTGGGTGAATTGTTACCTCAAAAACCTATGGTGTCTTATAGACGTGGAAAAAGTATTAAAGATATGCTAGTTCATGCTTATTTTATTTATTCTGCTGCCAGTTTAACTAAATGCATTTCTGATTATGGTTTTAAAGCATGTGGTCATTGTAGTATATGTAACCAAACAGTAAATTCTTTTGACTGCATAAATGGAAAGAAATTTAATGTGAATGGTAATTTTAGTTGTAACACAGAGGATATTGTTTATGTACTCAAATGTGAATGCAATTTATTTTACATAGGTGAATCAAAAAGGAGTTTTCGAGTCAGGTTCTTAGAACATCTGAGAAATATTAAAAATGAAAAGGTAGAAAGCCCTTTAGACTTTCATTTTAAAAAATATCATAACAGTGATGGTAAGAATTTAACAGGTACAATTTTGGAAAAAGTACATTGTGTGAAAGGTATGTGCTTGAAGAATAAACTACAATGGAAAGAAGCACTGTTTCTTTTAAAATTTGACACTCTACACCCTAAGGGGTTAAATAGAGAGCTTGATTGGAAATGGCTGCTGTAATTAAGTGTTTTTTAATTGTTTTATTAGAATAGTTTTTTACTATATAAAGGAATGAGAAATGGGTTTTGTTATACTCTGTTAAAAGGCTTATGCCGAGGCGCTGGAGAACATCAATTGTTGGTACTATAAAATAAATTCTTTGGATATACTGGCTGAGTCGTTTCTTGGACTATTTTTCCTTCTTGGTGGTTTAATATACTTTTATCAATGGCCAATGAGCCTTCTTTCCAAACTCCCAGAATTTTTCGTGAGGAACTGGGAGATACTACTCAAAGAACTTTTGAACAAAATATTCTACAGGTGGGAGAACGTTTGCCTGATAGAGGTATGAATTCTACATCCCAACTGGGAGAGTCACAGAAGATTTGGGATAAAGTGCTGTTGGATGGATGTCAAAAACGGACTGTTAATCCATTCTCTACTATAGGACAACATCATACTGCAGCTATGTCAGCTGAATTACAAGGTACTGTTAAAAAAACTTGAAAGTTTACTTTTTAAAGAAAATGCAGCACATTATAACATTATTAGCTTACAAAGGTATCTGGAGCTGAATATTACTCCAAATGGGCTTAAGACCTTTCAAAAATCCTTCTACGCCCTTTGATGAAAAAATGTAGAAGATGTACAGTTTGCAAAAAGATGGGCGATGGCAGCACATCGCTGTACAACAGAATGGGTGGCCATCCTAGTCGAAAGAGATTTGTTAAAACAAAAACTGATTAAAAATGACATTGCAAAGCTGTGCTCTAGTTTATGCACTTCTTTGACGGTCCCTAGATTTGAGGGTGTGTTAAAAGATCTTAATGAGAAAGTACTGAGTAAAACTGAGACTTTGATTGACAGAAAAATACACGAATTGCAGAGAGATCTGAGGGATTATGCAAATGAGACTGCTTTTACCAATAAAAACCATCTGAAAACCATGGGTGGGTTTTCTGGTAAAAGAATGGTAAAGAAAAAACATGGTGTCTCGTTTGCTTCATCTGAAGCAACAGAAGCTTCAGGAGAATGGTCGGATGAAAATGCAGACTTTCCTTCACTCCCTCCAGCTCAAAAAAGTGAATATATGTATGAACATTTTTATAACAGACCCAATACAAGTGAGAGAGGTTGGAAAAGGGGACAAGCAGATACGACGTGGGGCAGGCAACAACAGAATCAACAGGGGAAAAGGAAAAGATGGTATTAACTTTCTTAAGACTAATGGTGTTAATGACAGGTTAGATGAATAGTATGTTTTTAACTTAACTTTCAGTTCTTTTTCAGATACTGAAATAGCAGTATTAAATTGTGGCATTAAGTTTATTCCTACTGTTGTTTCTAATATGCATACATTTAAAATAGATGTTTTTAAGCTAGTAAGAAAGTTACATCTTTTGTGCTTTTTTTTAAAGTTAAAAGAAAAAAATGTACAAGTAACTAATTCCTTTGATATGGATGATTCTTTGAATGAAACAACTTCTATGGAATTTTTTTCTTGTGATTCTTTTTTTGAGAATGATGAAACTGTGAATGCTTACTGTCTATTACCGACAAATGGGATTAGCATAAAAAGTAACTATATACCTCCTTTTACTAATGAGGCAGTGAAATGTTTTTCCAGCATAGTGAATTATTCTATGCAGGATATTTTTTTATAAAAAGGAAAAAGTGTCTTATAATCTAACTAAAAATGAATGGGAGGCTTTAACGAAGATGAGATGTAGAAAATATATTATATTTAATCCCTGAGATAAAGGTAATAAGTTAGTTATAATGACAGTAGAACAGTATTATAAGATGTGTATGGATAATTTAAATAATGAGGAAGTATATAGAATTGCTATATGGAAGGAATATGAAACAGCCTTGTCAGCGTATAATGAACTAATAAATAGGGGTTACAGACTTGGCTATTTTACCAAAAAAGACATAGAGAGGAAATTTTCCATAGAAAATTGTACTGTGGCTAAATTTTACTGTCTTCCTAAACTACATAAAAATAGATATAATCCCCCGGGTCGTCCTATAGTGTCTGCTTGCAACTATTTTCTTCATAATATAGGAATTGTGTTGCATGAATTACTTTTACCAAAGGTTGTGCAGTTGTCTTCCTATATTAGAGACACTTTTGACTTTCTGGAGAAAATTAATAAAATTCAGTGGAAATGAAAATAGGTATTGGATAGTAGTAGATGTTAAAAATTTGTATACTAATATTACACATGAATTAGGGGTGGAAGCTCTTACATTTCATTTGGGTGAAACTCCACTTACTTATTATACAGTTGATTTAATACTGTTTTGTCTTAAAAATATTTTTTTTTGAATTTAATGAAATTCTTTATCAACAAATTAAAGGCACAGCGATGGGAGCAGTTTTCGCTCCAGTATATGCAAATCTATTTATGGGTTATTTTGAAACCAAATTTCTATATAGAATGTGCTTTTTCAGAAGTCATGTAATAGAATATTATCGTTACATAGATAATTTAATCTTTCTATGTGAAGGGGGTAGTTTAGATGTACATAATTTTATTCATGACCTAGTCTGTAATAATTTTGGTATAAAGTTTGATGGAGCTCAGTGGGGAGATAAAGTTACATTTGTGGATGTAAATTTGCATGTTAGAGGTAATAAGGTAGTAACATCAGTGCATCATAAATTTGAAGGTGTGAATAATTTCATTAATGGGACTAGTTGCCATCCTCCACACTTAATATCAGCACTTCCCTATAATGAATTATTGCGAATCTCAAGATTAACTAGTGATGAACAACAAAAAGAATTAAAAATTGAGTTGACTTGTCAGAAATTTATCAAAAGAGGTTATAGTGTAGAAAGTGTAGAACAAGCTAAAAATAATTAGAATTTTAATAATCAGACTCATAAACAAGTAAAATATAGGGCTAAATCAGATAAAAATGTGTATAATCAACAAGTGGATAAAATGTTTTTTGTTACAACATATGGAACATATACAGAGAAATTAGTAGAAATTGTTATGTTTTTTTGGACACATTTGTTACAAGATCCATGCTTGGGTGAATTGTTACCTCAAAAACCTATGGTGTCTTATAGACATGGAAAAAGTATTAAAGATATGCTAGTTCATGTTTATTTTATTTTTTCTGCTGCCAGTTTAACTAAATGTATTTCTGATTATGGTTTTAAAGCATGTGGTCATTGTAGTATATGTAACCAAACAGTAAATTCTTTTGACTGCATAAATGGAAAGAAATTTAATGTGAATGGTAATTTTAGTTGTAACACAGAGGGTATTGTTTATGTACTCAAATGTGAATGCAATTTATTTTACATAGGTGAATCAAAAAGGAGTTTTCGAGTCAGGTTCTTAGAACATCTGAGAAATATTAAAATGAAAGGTAGAAAGCCCTTTAGGCTTTCATTTTAAAAAATATCATAACAGTGATGGTAAGAATTTAACAGGCACAATTTTGGAAAAAGTACATTGTGTGAAAGGTATGTGCTTGAAGAATAAACTACAACGGAAAGAAGCACTGTTTATTTTAAAATTTGACACTCTACACCCTAAGGAGTTAAATAGAGAGCTTGATTGTAAATGGCTGCTGTAATTAAGTGTTTTTTAATAGTTTTATTAGAATAGTTTTTTACTATATAAAGGAATGAGAAATGGGTTTTGTTATACTCTGTTAAAAGGCTTATGCCGAGGCGCTGGAGAACATCAATTGTTGGTACTATAAAATAAATTCTTTGGATATACTGGCTGAGTTGTTTCTTGTAAATAGCTACACTGCCTGATGTGGACAGAGTGGTCATTCCACTGCAGGCTGATTGTGTGGGGCACACATCTGATCTGCCAACAAGGTCACTCTGTGTAACGCACCAAGTTGAGAGTGTGTGTGAGTGTGTGTGTGTGTGTGTGTGTGTGTGTGTGTGTGTGTGTGTGTGTGTGTGTGTGTGTGTGTGTGTGTGTGTTAACAGAGTGGAACATGACTTGCACTTGTGCAGCAGTCCAAGCAATGTGGAGTCCATGAGTGCCTTGCATGCCACACTGAGGTCACCCATGAGTGGATTATGTATGAAACCGGGCTGCGAGGTACATGTGTGATGGCCTGGTATTCCTTGTTGGGGCATGTGCTGTGTGATGTGACTGATGAACAGTGATTTATAGACATTAAGGGTCCCTACTGGGGAGATGTGGGGATGTTTATACCCCATGTCCCATGATGACATACCCTTATGTATGACATGGGCCATGTAGAAGCTTCATCTTACAATGGAAGCGACATTGTGTTGACATGTCATGTTGCCAAAGAGTTGTGGCCACAGCACACTAATGACTGATTGCATGCCTAGGATGTTTTTGTACTGTCATAATATGTGGTAACATCAGTCTCCCTATAGGGGTTCACACTGCATGTCCTGTTATGTGGCCTGAGGCCATGTGTCTGGCAATGGTCATGTATCTGTGTGAGACCCTCCTAGGCAGATGTCCACATCAGTAGGGAATCTGGTGAAGGCACACAGCATGCAGTCATTCATAGACATGGTCAGACATAGGCTAATGGCTGTTAAATGTACCTCAGATGTATATATCACACATAACAGAGGCCCAACACAGAACAACAGGTTACACACCTATTTATGGGCGAACCGCATGAGATGCATTTCCCTATGTGGAATAGGTGGCTTGTGTCAGCGCACTGGTGTGCTACCCCTATGATAACATATGGTGTGATGCATACTTGGCAGTGTTATACCTATGATGGCCACGTGGGCTATAGTGTCACATAGTTTGTCATGCTCAAGGTAGGCATTTTGCAGTGTCACCAACAGTCCACGGCTTTGGTGACTGTGTCATCGAGCTCACCTGAGTGTAGCAGACATGAACCCTTCCTTGACAAAGCCTGTGTGCATAATGGAGTGTCTCCATGTCGCACATGTCCTTGTTAATGGGGTTCACTTAAAACTGTGTTATGGCCTTGTAGAATAGCCTAGTTAGGCTGCTGTGTCTATCATGTGACTAAGTGGGGGATGGCCCACCTTAGTCTAAAGGGGTAACAGTGGCCATCCATGAAATGGATGGGACAAAGGCAGTAGTCAGTCTTCCTTTGAATATGATTCCTTATGGTGTTTCAAGGTTATGCCTGGGGCCATATAGGATGCATCTTGTGATGTGATAGGCTTCCATGGCAGATGAATACCATGACTATCACATGGCTGTGGTGGCCTGTTCCCCACATATAGGATAGAGGAAATGTACTGTGGACATCCAGATGTACTCATGGGGAACACAGGGGGTGCAGCCTACACCGACTCTGTCAGGCATCCTGTATGCAATACCAACAGCAGTGGTATAGCTGGTGTCTCTGAGCACCACAAGTGATCTCCTGTGGCTGCTTCCTGTGCTGTTGCAGACATATGTGCAGTAAGGGAGATGACTGTGTGCAGTGGATGTAGACAATGTAGGCTCTGTGTTTATTGTGCAGATTTGCATGACAGATCCCATTCTCATGTACACTCTAAGGAGACAGTGCTCCAAAATGGGCACCTGCCCCTACTTCATCTCAGACAGTGGTATGTCGTCCTTCTACTCGACAGTATATATTGCACATGTCCAGCAGATAGGTGTACATATCCTAAAAGAGGATGATGTAGGCCTGTTGGTTATACCTGACTACATGCATCTGTACAAATGCACATATAGCACTTGTGTGTATGTGTGCAAATAGGTGCCAATCCTTGATGATGGTTTGGGGCCTGTGAGAGTATGTATAACCCCCCAGGAGGATGTATTCCACATTGGAGGTGAATGTATGGCTGCCCTAGGTGGATGGGTATTGTGGGAGATGGTGACTGCAAACATGACTGAATAATGATTGCTTTGCCATGGTGGATGGCACTGTAGGGGTGTGGCAGTGTTAAACCATGTTGTGTAATGTCAACTGCAATACACCTTCACCTCATGTGAGGGTAGCCTCTGGCCACACCAAGGTGTTCCTACATCCACTGATGAGGGCTTACTGGCCATTTGTATGCTGGCATGGGTACATCTTACAATGTATGTTAGGGTCATTCAACTGACCTAGGTTCAGGGTACAGACCTAAATCCAAATACAATTGACGAGGCACATATAGGCAGAATGGGCTTCCTGGTCACATGTGGTGGCCGGTATCTAGCTGTGAATTGAATAGGTTTGTGCTGGCAATGGTGAACTGCCTCTGCAGTGTCCCCTGTGAATCTTACTACCTGTACAGCTTGGAGGTATGTATGTGTCTAATATGTATGGAAACCCCATGTCCCATGGCATTACCGGCTACACTTTGTTTTCTGTATGTATGACAGGATGGTTGACCATGTAAGTCTGGGGTGCTCTCTGCACATTTGAACCATGGTCTATGTGACTGCACAGACATCTGCAGTTCCCAGGTTAGGAATGCTTGCAATGAGGGCAAAGTCATGTCTACACATTTAGCGTTTAACAGCATGCTCTTCAATGTGTGCTGCACTGACACTTGTATGTTGGTAGTGATAACTTCACCAGTGTTACTCATGAAGTCACTATGGGGCTGGTGGGAAAAACTGCCAGATGCATAAAGACCTGTGAAGACAGATGGAGGCCACCTCTTGTAGAGCATCATGGTCTGTTTAACACATCACCCCCAACTTGCAGGTACCGGAACCCCTGGAATATCACAGGAGAAATGTGGACATGGTAAGGACAATCATTCCCTGATTGTACTGCGGCATCTGTATGGGTGACAGCATAATGCTGCATAAGGCTATGAACATACCTGCCTGGGACACATAACTTGTGTACACACTCATGTCTCACTGCATATAGTCCAGGGACGTACATGTCAGGTCAGGTCAGGCACACCAACATGTACTGTGACAGATCCACGGCAGTACCTTTTGGTGAGAGACAATAGTGTGTATGCAGTATGGTGGAGTCTGTCACCTAATACAAAAGTAACTGTGATCATCCACATACACAGCCAGGTCAGAGGCACACCTATGTGTCTACACTGGTGTCCCCTATGTGTAACATGTTTGACATGGGCTGATGCCTGTGTGGCTGTGGGACACAGGTGTGTGGCCATGTGTGTTATGTGCTGTCTACGGCTGTGGTGTTCATGTGAATCTTTGCCTCAGACATCCCCTTTGTGGATGCATATGTTGAGGACCACTGCAGATGTTTGTGTGTGTTATGTTGGTGTGTGAGGTATACTGATTGTGTTGACAACCTGTTTGGGGACAGATATGCAGCACTGACAGGCACAGAGTATGGACTGCAGTATTCCACAGTCATTCCAACTCTCACACGTTGTCTTCCTTGGTGGTGTTTGTAGATGGTTGTCCATCTGTGTACATGAGGCAGGTGCTACACGGTGCCAGGACACCAATATCAAGTGCAATGGTGGGGGAAACTGTAGGACATTGTCCAGCCATATACTCCAGAATCTGATGGAGGAAGGCCAGGGAGACCTGAGGGGTGGGCCTATAGACCAGGTGATTACTAATGCAGTAGGAGGCTGACACCACAGCAGGGCTTGTAAACAGCCTATGACCAAGCAGTAATAGGTGCAACAGCTACATGGAGTGCAACACCTCATAGCACATGCAGCAAGTAGCATGAAACATCAGGATCTGGGGGCAATGCATGCTGTAATGGCAGTATGTTGCCAATACCCACAGACATACTGTGCTGGTAGATGGTGGAGGTATGATGTGGGGGTTAATGGTGGATAGTGCTGACAATAGTGTATGTGCAGGGTCTGTACCTAATGGTGAGCAGTGTATGCATTCCTGTGATGTGTTCTCCTGTTCATGTCTTTCAGGTGGGATGTACAGAAGATGCAACCCCCCCTTCTCAGAGGCCGAGACCACCACAATCGTCGATGCCCTGAGACTCCATCACCGGGTACTGTTAGGAAGGAGCCACCAAAACCTGCAACAACATGCTGCCCTGTGGGCAGAACTGGTAGCAACAGGTCCGACATCATGCCACAGGTTTCATACACCATGCACGCCAATGCATGGCAAAGGGCTGCAGCTGTGGCCAGGGACTGTGCCGGCACAGGTGGAGGGCCTGCTACACAACCACCACTCTCAGCCACACAGGAGTTCTTGGCAAACCTGGCTTCAGCCACCAGCTCACAGGAAAGCATCAGTACATATGTCGTGTAGGTGTCTGGCACAGAGTCCACAGCCAAGGAGCATCCAGGTAAGCCTCTAGTGGTCATCATGTTACTACTGCTGTAGCATTCATAGTGGCAGCCTCTGCATACCTGTATGCATATGTCAAGTCAATATGCATCTGTGGTTGAGGTTTTGTAATGCACACATGTGCAACCATATTGTGAATGCCAGCAATGTGGGTACTATCAGAGCTTGTACTGTACATGTTGATAAATGCACATATTTTCCAGTACCATTGCGATATGTGTCTGTGCTGACAACACCTCTCCCCCACAACTCATTAGGTACTTTGGTGTGGCTGGGGAACATCAACCTGTAGCCGGTGAGTGTGAACTATCATGTTATGGGTCAACTATACCCTAGGCATGTTAAGGGCTGCCAGTTTGCCATACACACAACTGTTACACGTAACCATATTGCAATATGATCCATGTGCACTTGTGGTGGGGTTCACTGCAGTGCATCACATTGGTAATTGCAGTAACATATTTGCAGGTGCTGTAACATATTCCCACATAGTTTGGTAAAGGTGTAGCCACTGTGCTATACAGGGGTGCATTACTATTGTGTACACAGGTGCACTGTGTGTTAGGTGGAGGTCCATCACATACTCCAACTTCTAATGTATCTCACAGGTATATAGTACTAGCAACATTAACTGGACATAGCTGCACCGCATGTCGTTGGGGCCTGTCCAGAGTGTGTCTGTTGTGGTCTGACTGTGTGTTGTGCATGGCATCAGTGAGAAGGTGTGGTCTGTATAATGCCTTTGTGGTACCTTACGTGTGTGTGTGTGTGTGTGTGTGTGTGTGTGTGTGTGTGTGTGTGTGTGTTCAAACATTATAGTGCAGGAATTAATGTAGTCATGTTGTCTTCACAGGTGACCATGGGGGTTGGTGTGTGTCCCCCTCACAACCTGATGTCAATGTCTCATCGGACACTGATGAGGATGGTGGCTATTGTGAGACACAGGTGGGGTTATTGGGGGTTGAATCTGTCCCATTGGTTGACATCCCACTTCCACTCCCAATGAACACTCGGTCAGTATGCCCACACATACCCAGTCCCCAGCAGCCACAGATATTGGGCAGTCAGAGGTTGGTGGCATCGAACAGGGTAGTGTTGTGACTATGGCATCTGAGACTGTAGACACTAGCTATAGCCCAAGAGATGGAGAGGTCCCAAGCAAGCAGATTGACAGCTGCTGCCCATCCAGCCCCTGTCAGAGGTGTCACAGCATGTGTCACCTGATGCATGTTTCAGTCTGTCATGGAGGCACAGGCACATTGTGAATGGTACACCAGATGGATGCTCAGGGTCATGGAGACAACACTGCCTGGCATTCATGACACCCTCCATGGCATTGGTGATGCCTTACATCATTTTGCTGATGTAGTGGATAGAAGGTGTGGTGAGACATTGTCAGTTCTTAACCATGCAATGTCTGTGCTTGAACATGTGGTGGGAGTAGGGCGTCGGACACTTGGACGCAGGTCAGCAACAACATCAACTGGGAGCCCACGTGGCCATGCACACTCACACTTCTGTAGTGGCAGTACCACCAGCACTAATAAAGGGAGGGTGCTGTCCACACCACAATATGGCAGGCCATGGGCACATGGTCCTGGGTGGTCCAGTAAAGGACACAGAGCCAGTAGACACTGGTCACCATCAGGAAGTAGTATCACATCTGGCCTTGGGCATGGTGGTGCCACTGCCACTCTTGGCAGAACCAATTTCCATGTTTGTGGTCAGAGATGGTGAACTGTACATTCTGACACATACGGTCCATGGCTGTCCAACATACCCTCATGTAGGGCTAGCACATGGCTTGACTGTGTGCATGCATGCACTCACACATGACTGTCATGTGTAGGTCACTGACAGACGCATACTGCTCCTCTCCATGGCCCAGCTGACCAGCACCCCTCCAGACACACACACATGATGTCAACTGTATGGCACAGCCTAGGCCTTTGGCAACCCCACACCACACCCTGTGCATGTGATGATACCTGTTCTACATCCCTGTTATACATACCATCGATGCAGGGACATGCTAATATGTGTCTGATGCACAGGATGAATCCAGTACAGGTAATGGCATTTTGTTTTTGTAGTGTAGTGGTGTTATGCCCTGTAAGGTGCTGTCTACTGACAATTGTCATGCATACGATACGCATCAAAGTGTATGTACCTTTGTGGCATTATGCTTTACTGCTGTTAGTACTGCTGACTGACTGTTGTCTCACAGACCTTATTCTGTTTCTGTTCCAGGTGTCTGTGTGTGTAAGTTGTGGTGAGCTGCTGCCATTACAGACGCTCAAGATGGTGGGGTTGCAACATGTATACCTTTTCATCACCAAGGTATGTGTGGAACAGTGTGTGAGGGACAATGGGGGCGGAAAGCGTAACCTTGCATGCATATCCCTTGACACAGCAAGCTAGTCTTGATATGTCACATGGGTGTTCTCAGCATCACAGGTTCACAGTTAAAGAGGAGGTTACTAGAGTACTGGACCTGAGTCCCTTACTTCACCCCCAACACAATCATTAATCAGCACATGTTGGCCATGGCATTAATGGACACATGTTGGAGCCCTAGGACAGATGTTTGTTTTTGTTTCCCATCCACTCAACCTTGAAGCAGTTGAAAAGGGTCTGGATGGGACTGTGTTTGGCATGTTTGGGGAGTACATTTGTTAGACAGGGCATCCTATGGTTGAACAAACCTGTCTCTCCATCAACTTTTTGTGCTCTGTCATATGTGATTCAGGCCTGTCATGCTGGTAATATGCACAGGGTTATACTCTCATATATGGGGCAGCTGCTGAAGGGCTGATCACAACGATGGCATCTAGGCATGCCACAGACAGCTGTGGATAACCTGACTGATAACCACTGCAGCAGTACTGATTAGAGGCTGTCTGCGTGGCACAGGTGTTGAGGGCCATGGATGACCTTTGTGGATGTTAACATAGCCTTTACATTTTCTGCAGATGTTTACATAGGTGCATAGCAGACTGGCCATGCTGCTAATGTATTGTTGTACTGCCTGAGGACTATTCAGAGGTAATGCCCACCTTTTGTCTGGATACAGTTCCTTTACCTATGTGGTGAACCACATACAAGCCTTTTCTGACCACTGCCACTATTTGTTGCCTGAATGCAACATTGTTAGCATGCTGAGTACCCAGTTCTGTCATCACAGTGTGTGTTTATGGGGTTGCTGCTGACGTGGGAAATAGTAGGGTCATGTCCTTGCCGTATGGTATGCTGACATTGTTGTCTGCATTCAGCTTGAGGCCAGGAGCTTGGCACCATTCCATACCCACTGTATGGCCCATTTCAGTGTGTTACCAGCAGTTTGTGGCTCAACAACAGACTTCACACTACTTATAGTTGACAAAGCCTTAGGCAGTACCTACATATGTATGTAGTGGCAGTTAGCATTCATGCCTAGATACATGTGGGTCATTGAGGGCAGCAGGTAGTCACAGGGCTTTCCATGTCTACATATTGCATAGACATAGGCATCACAGATTGTGGTTGACACCTTATCAAATGTGGACTGTGGGACATATCTTGTAGTAACTTGACAGCTGGCAGGACATACCATATCCACGTCAAGTGCAACACACAGGATGTCCTTTGGTTTGCACATATGACAGTTCCTTTCTGTAACATTACCTTAGCTTATACTATATGTCATGACATTAAGGTGTTTCTGATGTGCAATAACTGCTCTATGCAATTAGTAGAAAACTTCATGACATGTTTCTTGTCCTACACACTGGGGACTTCTGTATTGTTTGAGTTGTTGTCACAGGTCACACCTTGCCAAACATGGACTGCAACCTGCAGGGTGGTACAGATGGTGGCCATACCTCTCACCTCTACATATTTCTGCAGAATGTCCTGCTGTTTGCCACATATTTTATTTCCATTTGTCATAACATTGTGGTTTTCTACTAAATTGCTGGAAAATCATGAAAGACTAACATTAGAGATTAATGACAGATATTGTCATGTCACAAGTCATACCCTTTGGAAAATGCATTCAAATGTACAACCTGTTCTGGTATCTACTTTCTATGCATGTCACAGCAATATGTGAAGGTTGTGCTCAATATTTGACCTTTGCCCCACTTTTCTGTATGGCTTTAACCAGATGTCTTTCTGTGAGGGGTTGAGAGGTATGCTGGTGGCCATAACAGTTAGATTACAGCAAGGGGATATACATACATACACACAAACACATCTACACATGACCTGCCCTTGTTGACAGTAGAACTTCTACCTGCCTAGTTTTACATATGATAGTGCTATATACATAATGCAAGCACCACAGAGCTACCATAGTTTTGCAGTGTCTGCCACTACTATTCAGGTGGGTGAGAATTGCAGGAGCTGTTAGGATTGCCAATGGGGGTTAACAGGCCCTTAACATGGTAGAGCCATCTCAAACACACACACTACTGCATGGGGACATGCATTGAAACACACATGCACACAGAGTCAACACTTTTCAGATTAGAACACCTACCTATCTTATGTACAAAACAGACCAACAAGACTATTGCACATGCCACAGTGCCTTTGTGTCATAAAATGTGTAACTGTGCATCTACGGTGGATGAAATCTGTAGGGGCCCTGTGTAGGTCGGCAATGGCGTAGTTAACAGGGTCGAACAGGCACACAAAATGGTATAACCATCACATAAACACAGGCAAGATAGCCACAGGGGATATGCATACAGAAACACATACACTCACACAGTTGGCAATACTCATATTAGAACCTCAACCTATCTACTTCTATGTACTACAGTGCTACATACATATCGCATGCACCACAGACATTACATGCCGGGGACATAACTCAAAACTTCTTACAGAAATTAATTTTGGGAATGCCTTCATGAATGGTGGGAACCCCCCCCCCAAAAAAAAAAACAGGGGCACTTCTCACATATTGCTCTTAGAAACCTAGACAACTGATAGGGTAACAGGTTTTGCATCAAAATAATGTTTCAGAAGGGTATGACATCTGACGGTGACATGTCTAAAATGATTTAACCTATCAAAGAAGAATGCACACACACACACACACACACACACACACACACACGCACACACGCACACACACACACACACACACACACACACACACACACACACACACACACACACACACACACACACACACACACACACACACACACACACACACAGTTGCCAGTGCTGAGATTAGAATCCCTACCCATCTAGTTGTACGCACTATAGTGCTACATACTTATTGGGGTGCCACAGAGCTTATATGGGTGAAGAGTGTTCAAAGGTGATTCTAAGGTGAATGACATCAGCAGGCCTTGTAAAGTAGGGGTATGGGGGGTTTACTGGGTGGAAACGCCTCAAAATGCTTAAACCTAGAAACACACACACACACACACACACACACACACACTATTGAGATTAGAACAACTACCTATCTAATTTTCTGTATTATAGTGCTATGTTGTTATCACGTGCACCATGGAGATTATATACCTACAGACTGTCCAACATTGCTTCTAAGGTGAATGACATCAGGAGGCCTTGTAAAGTAGGGCAATGGGAGGTTTACTGGGTGGTAAAGGCCTCAAAATGATTTGACCTAGAAACACACACACACACACACACACACACACACACACACACACACACACACACACACACACACACACACAGACACCGTTGCCAGTGCTGAGATTAGAAGCCCTACCCATCTAGTTGTACATACTATAGTGCTACATACTTATCGCATGTGCCACAGAGTTTATTTGGGTGAAGAGTGTCCAAAGGTGATTCTAAGGTAAATGACATCAGCAGGCCTTGTAAAGTAGGGTTATGGGGGGTTTACTGGGTGGAAAAGCCTCAAAATGCTTTAACTTAGAAACACACACACACACACACACACACACACACACACACACACACACACACACACACACACACACACACACACAGCAGGCGATGTGAGATTACAAACCCTACCTCACTACTATTACACAATGAAGCTCACCTTTGTACTAAAACATGCCAGTGGTTACAACTGGTGTGGAGATGTCTGCATCAGGACATCACTATGCCTTTCAGGGTGTCTCTCTCTCTCTCTCTCTCTCTCTCTCTCTCTCTCACTGTCTGTCCCTGTCTCTTCCTGTCTATAATTGATATATTTGTATAGGTTACCTATATATATATGTATGTCTATCACACTCAACAGATGCAGATATATCACATATGCGCCTCCTCCAGATAGCTGAGGGTAATCTTGTCTGATGGGGGTGGGGAGAAACAGTTAAGAAGTACATAGCTGTCTGTATGCAAAGACATATCTGGACAACACAGCTGTATAGTCAGATGTGGGTTTAGACATGGGCTGTATAAGTGTAGGTGCATGCCCAGTATGACCTTCAATAGTAAGAGTTGGACTCCATTCCACATTCCAGAGCTAACTGTACTCCGGTCCAGGATTTTGTGTGGTACAGCTGACTGGCTGATGAACCTGTGTAAACAGTCCAGCATCTCAGTGATATACTGGATGGGTATCTCCTGGCTGTGTGCTATCCTTATTAACTGAGTCATATCCCGGTGTGGGTACACATTGCATTGGACAGAGCAGAGTTTTCCATAATATGTGTGGTATATTCCACATAGCACTGTGATTTTCTGGTATGTCAGTGGCAGATCAGTCTAGAGTAATGTGAGGGAGCACTGACAGACATTAGTTTACTGACTACACACACTGCAGCGAACTATGTTACAGCAGAAATTGTTCTAATGTGCACATTCTATGTTTGCTGGCCAGTGGTTCCCCTTCCCCTTGTATGTGTCTCTTTGTCCTTCTGTAGTCCAGTTATGGCCTTTGTCCACAGCTGCTGCTATGTATTTGTAGTTATGGTGTGAGTGGGCTGGAAGTTGTAACATCACACACAAGGTTACAAACTTCACACCTCTGATTGTACCTGTTTAGCAGTTTGTCCACCATTGTGCCCTATACATCTGCTGTGGTCCTCATACGGTTTGTGTTGCGCTGTTATTATAAGGCTACATGTTCGCCATAGCTCTCAACCTCTTACAGACAGACATCTGGACAGGCCCACATATAACAGTCAGACACAGGGCCAGACATGGGGGCAGGCTTTTAATATTGCTCTTCCAAATGTACACAGTTGGTAGAACTGTTTTGTATTAGCTTGCATTTACTTATAGGTAAGACATCTGCATTTCAACTGTCTGTCATTGATGTTTTCACATCAACCTTTATTGTGTTGCAAATAGTTTAGCAGGCAAATGCAATGCGTTGACCAGCAGAACAGATATATAAGGCATGCGTGTGGACATTCTGTGACACCGTCATTCCAGGGGGTTTGGATGGTGCCCACTGACTTGTTGTCAGTACTGATACAGTAATGTGGTAGCCTTTATATCCTGGCAGTAGACTATCTTGTCACAACCTGCTGTTCTAGTAGGCACTGTGTAGGTTACTCCAAGCTGTGTACTGTTCATATGTGTGCCCCCCTGTCCCTCCACTGTCCAGCTTTCCTGCAGTAACAAATATTGACTTCTGGATAGTGTGTACAACTCCTACTGCTGGTGTAGCTGACATGCAAAATAGTTGCCATGGCCAGTCTCGAACCATGGACCCAGACAAGCACAGTACTGTACTTAGACCACTAAGCCACGACAGCCACCAGTAAGTGCTGTCTACTTCCTGACACTATTAACCACAAACATACATAGCACATTGACCCCTGCATATTGCAGAAATGGAACAAGTTATCAAGTTGATTATGACAGCCCTGGGAATGTATGGTTTGCTGCTATTGCCTTACAAACATAAATGCTACTGCAGTTCTATGGGAACATGGATGTTGTGAGGAGAGGGGGGCATACCTCTCAACTTTGCACATCTTCACAGACTGTCCTGATGTTTGGCTCATATTCTGGGTCCAGTTTTCATACAGTTGTGGTAGTGTGGCAAATAATAGTGAAATCATTAAAGACTGAAGTTAGAAAGTAATGACAGACATTTGAGTTTCAGACTTCCTGCCCTTCAGAGAATTCATGCTACTGCAACATCTGTTATTCTATCAACTTTCTATGTTTGTAAGAACAATAATTTAACACCTGTCCCTGTATTTGGGCCTTTGCCCCACATTTCTTTATGGCTTTGTACAGATTTCTTGCTGTAAGAGGTTTAGAGCTATGTATGGGGCTTCAACATTGACGTCCATGCATTTGTCCTTTGTCCCCACTGTTTGTAAGTCCATCACATAGTGCAGTGGATTTTGTTGGCTTAGGGCCTACTGCATATTGTGGGGCAGCCAATATTTGGGAGAGAGTTCCTGTTGTCCCACATAGCTGTCTGTTTTCTGCTGCTATCCTGGTAACCCACTCCATTCCCATGCATACACAAAGCAGTGCCATACATATGCTACCACAGTCTACTACCCCATTCATTTATTGTTAATAAGAGTGACTTACCTTGTGCCAGCAGCAGTTGAGAGGACAGTGCTGACTGTTGGATGCAGGCAGTACACAGCCTATACATGGTAAGGTATAGGTAGTGTGATGTGGCTGGCATTCATTTTACTTTGTGTAAATGGGTTGGAGTGAGGTGTCAGTCCCTGGACCCTTAGGGTGTCAGTGTATGTGCTATGCATTGCCTCTTTGCCAAGGCCAGGATGTACTGGGCACACCTATGTCTGCCTACAAGGATAGGCTCAGGGGGTTCCTCCTCTGAGTACCCTGTGCCTGTGGGGACCTTGGCAATGGTGGGGGGCTGTGTGTCCCTTCCCTGTGATGTTTCTGCTGTAGCTGTTTCCGCAAGATCATATTGTGTAGCATGGCAGATACTATGAACATGTGTGCACATGTGGCTGGAGAGTACTGCAGGGCTCCATCTGGTACATCAAGGCAGCGGAACCATGACTTGAGCAGCCCAAACACACTCTATGATGTTCCTAGTTTGTGTGTGTGCTTCATTATGGCGTTCTTCAGTTGGGGTGTGTGCATTTCTGATGGGTGTCATCATCCACGGTTCCAGTGCATAACCAGCATCCCCCACTAGATGGCCATACAGGATGTCCCCACTGGCAAATGCCTTGTACAGCTGTGATGCATGCCAGATGTGGGAGCCATGATAACTGCCAGGGCTGCCAGCACATACATTGATAATGCCCTGGGCATTGCACATGACCTGGCAGTTGATGGATTGATACATCTTGTGGTTGACATAGACTCTACCCTCCTCACTGGGTGGTGCTTTGATGTGCACATGAGTGCAGTCTATGGCACCCAAGTACCTCTGGGTAGTGTGCTACACAGTGGAAGAGACGCATATTGCTGGCTCTTTCCTCAGGGGTGTTAGAGAAATAAATGTGCTCACTGGCATGTGTTAGGATGACATCCAAGAACTGGTGGATTATCCTGGATGCAGATGCCTGTGAGATCCCTATGATGTCCCCAGTAGGTCTTTGGAAAGTACTTGTAGTTAGTATTCTTAAGGCTACAAATACCTTTGTTTCCACTGGGATGGGTTCCCTTCTGTTTGCTCTGAGTCTGAGGTGAGGATGGCAAAGCTCGGTTAGTTGCTGTAGTATGTCCCTGTCCACCTTGTAGTGCTCTACTATCTCCAGCTCATGTAGCCCCTGAAAGGTTACCTTGGGTCTGAACACATTTCTTCTCTTCAGTCTGGGCTGGTTGTCAGTATCATCATCATCATCACTGACCTCAGCCTGTAGCACATAGAGATGTAGCAAAGCAGCAGCAGCCCCTATCATTTTGTCAGTTAAAGTTCCCAAGTGTGTATTCCAATGGTGTAGAATATGTGGGAAAAATCAGATTGAAGGGTGTATGCATACTTTATACTGGTGTGCTGCAGAGGCAGCCAGTGTGATTGGCTGACTATGATACACTCCACCTGCCAGCTATATTTTAAGGGTTTTAAATAGGCCATTGTCAGTGGAACAGGGCTTATCAGTCATGTATGCTTGATTGGCTTTCCCAGGATATTTCCCTTGTTTTTTTATTGTTTTATTTTTTCTACTACTAAGCCCCACAGCGCACTGTGCAAACCCATGGACCTAGTGTAAACATTGCTGAGCAGAAAGGGCACTCCCCTGTACACGAGCATGCTAAGCTTTTCTTTAACCAGCTAAGCACAGCTTAGCAGCCTCAGACACAACCCCTTGCTTAGCAGTGCTTAGCTGAGTGCAAACAGGAGCCGCTGAGCTCCAGTGTGCTTACACAAACACTGACACACTCCCTTTTCATGTCAACTGTCTCTTCTGCTTGTACTATCATGGCTCTAGCCCTTACACAGTTAGTACCTGCAGACATGGTGGCCTATTTTGCTATTCAATAAACTTAGCTCATTTACATACACCTAACTGCGTATACCCTAGATACTACACTACACCACAGCCTATGTCCTTAGCAACCACTATAACCTGCCATTGTATGACTCTGCATGCTGGCCAGTGTAATGGGGAACTTCAATACAGCTTTAAATATATTTTACTATTTTAATTTTTTTTGCAATCTAGTATGTTTGTGCGTCACTGCATGCCGCTTAAACGTGACATATGTGATAAAAAATACGAGTAGAGATTCAAGAACAGTCACTAAAATAAAATATGTTTTATCTAAAGAGATTTAAAAGTTAATGTTATAAAATTTGAGCTACTATGGATAGGTACACATTGTTAGAGCCTGACGCTGTTTAGATTTCTGCGACTGGCTGTACATCTGTAAGCTAGAACTTTCAGTTCTTGATTATATTATTTAGCCGCTCGTGTGAGCTGTTTAAAAAGTTTAAAAAGCTCTCTTGAAATTTGCTGTTATGAGTTGAGCGCATACATTGCATCTACCTATATTTGCTTTTTCTTTGGATCTCTGGAATTAGATGAGCCCATATGCCTTCCATATGCCTTTTAGGCAAGATTCATAATAGGGGGATTTTGGGCCTTGGTATACGTGATTGGAGCCAGATATATAATTTATAGTGATTAAGTATAGCACTTTCTAACCAATCGCAGATTTATACTGATGATTGGCTAATTTCAGGAAAAGATTAATTTCCAATAGCTCCTAGTTCTCAACAAATGTGAGTTGAGACCTAGTGAGTAGTTAATATAGCAAAACATGTTATATTCGTTAATTAATAAAAAATGAGAAACATTTTGAAAGCTATTATTATGAATATACGACTGGTAATGTTCTGTAAAAATAGTCGGAGTATAATGCTGCCGCTGTCCTCCTTAGAACCTCATATATACTTTGTACATGCTTGACAGGGTATACTGTTGACAGTGATACATTTTACATATTTGATTGTATTTTGGTATATAATTAATAACAGTTGAAAATAAATTTTTTTAATAAATGATTATTATTGGTGATTAAACAGTTTTATATTAAGATTAACTTTTACTGTAATCTTCTTTTAAAACATACAACTGCTGATTTATGAGAGGCGGCATTGAAATCCATGAAAGGAACGTTTTGTTCCTGCCATTAAAAGTAGTTCTAGTTTTGTTTGTAGAGTGAATTTGATCCTTAAAATGGTTAAAACACTTTGAGCTTATATGGTGCCCATGTAATTGGCCAATTCTATACAGGGAAGACCTCCTATTGGCCATTCCCCTCTGTTAGCTCCAATTAAATTAGAGTAAAATGTAGTAGATCTGGAGTGAGCTAAGGATGTGTTCTTTCTCTTAAAATTGTTTAAAAGCCTTTACTACACTGAAAATGGGTTTAACTATATGATATACTCCACTATTAGTTTTCAATAATAGTAGATGATAACGAAGCAATGAAGTGATTTTTTTTATTGGTTCTTCATTTCTTTCTAGGTTCCTTATTATTTAAGCGAACATTCAAAGTTATGAACGTCACTTTGTCAACAGCTAAATGTCGAAAAGGCTAAATCCTGAAGAAACGGAACAGCAATTTTTTTCCTAGGGAAAAAAAATCACTGGGCCATTTTCGGGACTTTTTCCGTTTCCGCCACTGTGGTGCGATCTCGGAGTTAGTATATTTAAGTAGGACGGGTGTGGTGGGTAAAGCCTCCCACTTTATTTTGCATTTGGGCTTTTTTTTTTTTTTGTGAACCAGCGATTTTTTTCCCTAGGAAAAAAAATCTCTATTCTGTTTGTTCGGAGTTTGAACTATTTGACATTAACTGTTGATAAAGCGACATTTGAAACATTGAACATTCGCTTATTTAATAGGGAAGCTGTTTCTACCATTTTTATTGGCAGTTTATCATTTTAAGGCCATTAATATAATGGTGTAGAGTATTATGCTTACAATGTTTTATGCTCGCTTGTAGGATGGTTTTAAACAGAAATAAAGAGTATTTTATTTATAATAATAAAAAACAGCAGACAGGCTACTTGAAAGTATTTTATTTTGGTTTGTAATTTTTAAGTGGATTCGTTTGAACCATATTTATGCCACTCTATTTGTGTTTGAGTACACAGAGAGTAGAAATGCTAGATTTTATCAAAAGCAGATGATAGCAAAATATACAAAGGAACATTTTGTTCCTGCCATAAAAAAGCTGTTTTAGCTTTGCTTGTAAGAGGCATTGTGAATTTATTTACTAACATGGTTAAAACACTTTGATCTTATTTGATGTTCACATTATAGGCCAATTTTATGGACAGAAGACCTCCTATTGGCCATTTCCCTCTGTTAGCTCCAATTAAATTAGAAAGTAATGTAGCAGATCTGGAGCAAGCTAAGGATGTGCTTTTTCTCTTAAAATTGTTTACAACTCTCTACTATACTGGGAATGGGTTTACGTATATGGTATACATAACTATTAGTTTCCAACAACAGTAGATGATAATGAAACCATCCAACGAAGTAATGAAGTGACCTTTCATTGGTTCTTCATTTGCTTCAACCATTTTTTATTGGCAGTCTATCAACTTAAGGCCAATAAAATAATGGTGTAGAGTATTATGCTTGCAAGTTATTTATGCTCGCTTGTAGGATGAATTTAAATAGAAATAAAGAGTATTTTATTCATATTCATATAAATAGTAGATAGGCTACTTGAGTGTATTCTATTTTGGCTTGTAGCTTCAAAGTGGATTCATCTGAAGCATATTCATGCCGCTTTATATGTGTTTAAGCACATGGAGAATATAAATGCTAGATTCCATCAATAGCAGATGACAGCGAAGCCATCTAATGAATGTTTGAAGTAGCTTGTCATTGGCTCTTAGCTAGATTTTACTGTTTTTATTGGTTGTTCACTATCTTAGGACTATTATCACAGAAGCATACAGTATTATGCCTGGCTGTTTATGCTCACTCGTAGGATATTTTTTAAAACAAAATAAAGACTAATCTACCTAGAATAACAGAATAAGTAAAACTCGTTTTTTAGCGCTGATTCTTAATTTATTCAGATACAGGAATAAGTATATGATATTGCAAAGAGATAATGTTGCAACACTCATAGTATAGATAGACGTTTCTTAGATAATAATGTATATTTGCCCAGGAAAAGTAAAGGTTTATTTAATTAATATAAAGTATTTAATGTTTGATGCTATGGAGCTTATTTGTGTCGATTTGAATATTAGTATGAGTTTGTTGTTTTGTGATTGGATGTCCGAGCCTCTCTGCAGTTTTAGATAGGGTCACAACAAAAGGCATAATTATAAGAGATATAACCAATCATGATAGCGATGCTGCTGTTTTCTAATTGGATATCACAGTTTTTAACTGATTCTGATAGGATAAAAAAAGAAGTTATGTCTTACCATAATGTTTCATCTGTGTTGTTGATTTTCGTTCATTCATTACTGATGGGTTATTGGTTCCGTCCTCTGAACTGAGCCAGCCAATATCAAGCTTGCGTCAGCTAAAAAATCTCGAGCCAAGGTCCTACCCAGAATGCTCTGCTCCCTGTTACCTCAGATCGAGTTTGCAAGTTGATAGATAAAAGTAGAGGCTACCTCTGGTCATAACAGACCTACCAGAAAGGGGTACATAAGATCAACCAAGAATCTCCAGATAGGGAATGAAGGGTGGGAAGTATTGAATGAACAAAGATCAACAACACAGATGGAATGTTATGGTAAGACATAACTTCTTTATCTGATGTTGTTAATCTTCTTTCATTCCTTACTGATGGGACAGACTCCCCAGCTACCTGTATTCCTGGGTGGCCCTCATGGAAGGACATTCCTGAGCACCATGGAACCAAAGGAAGCTGTACCTCTGGAGGCCAAGTCCAATTTGTAATGAAGAATAAAAGTATGAGGCTTGGCCCAAGTTTCAGCTGAGCACATATCAGTGAGGGAAGCCTTAGCAAGGAAAGCTACTGAAGTTGCCATAGATCTTGTAGAATGTGCTTTGACTCTATGAGGCAAGGTGAGATTGTTTTTGTTGTAGATAAAGGTGATGCAATTTCTCAACCATGAAGCCAATGTAACTTTTGATACAGGATGACCTTGTCTAGGTCCAGAAAAAGCCAGAAAGAGTTGGTCTGATTTACGGGTAGATTTTTTTCTGTCCAGATAAAAACGTAATTGCCTGTGAACATCCAAGGAGTGCAGGCAATACTCTCCCTTGTCAGAATGGTTAGGAAAGAACACTGGGAGATCAATAGACTGGTTGATAGATCGCTCTGACACCACTTTTGGTTAAAAAAGTAGAGTTGGTTCTCAGTGATACCCTGTCCTTATGGAAGATAAGATAGGGAGGTTTGATGCATAAGGCCTGAAGTTCTGACAATCATCTGGCCGATGTGATTGCAATCAGAAACAAAGCTTTCCAAGAGAGATATCTTACAACACAAAAAGATGCAAGTTCAAAGGGTGGAGCTGTTAAAGCTTGCTGAACCAAAGCCAAATCCCAAGGTTGTATGGGTTCTCTAAAGGGAGATTTTAGGTGGATAACCCCTTTCAAAAAAGTCTTACAGAGTCTATGTGACATAAGTGAAGGATCTTGAAAACCAATATGAAAATTTGAGATGGCAGCCAAATGTACACTGATAGTAGAGGCAGACACCCCAGAGCGGAAAAGATGTGATAAGTAATCCAATACCACTGAGACCGGGGCTGAAAAGGGGTCTGTTTGCTTATCTGCTGCCCATATAGAAAACCACTTCCATTTGTTAAGATATATTAGTCTGGTGGATGATTTATGAGATGCAATAAGAATATTGTGCACAGGGGATGCAATTTTTTCATGGCTGGCAATCATAGGAAGTGGAGAAACCAAGCTGTCAGTTTCAGTGTTGTTAGATTGGGGTAAATCAGACCCTGCAGATGAGAGATCAACGCTGGGGATGGATTGAGGATCCACAGTTGACCTAGCAGGTGAGACCAGAGGAAGGGAAACCAGACTTGTCAAGGCCAATATGGAGCAATGAGGATCACTTTGCTCTTCAACTGTCATGCTTTCTTTAGAAATCGGGAGATGAGGAGAGGAGGAGGATAGGCATAAAGAAGACCCGAGGGCCAAGTGTGGACTAGAGCATCCCTTGGTGACTGCCCCGGAGGGGGGGGGGTCAGGGCAAAGTAGTTGGTGCACTTGTAGTTGGTTGGGAAGGCAAATAGGTCGCAGCAAGGCTGGCCCCAGCGGTGGAAGATTTTTGCCACTATCAGAGGATTGAGGGACCACTCGTGAGGCTGTAGAATGCACCTGCTCAATTTGTCTGCTATCACATTGGAGCTCCCAGGAATGTGCATTGTAATCAGAAAGCAGAAAGCAGTTGTGAGCTATTTCCCATTGCCATATTCTCAAGGCCTCTCGGCATACGGGGTAAAATCTGGTGCCCCCTTGTTTGTTGATGTGTCTGATTGGATCGCAATAGTCCCTGATGGAAGGATGGAGTGAAATGCTTGCAACGCTAGAAGCACCGCCCTCAGTTCCAGGACACTGATATGCAAAAGGGCCTCTGTCTCCGACCAGGTGCTCTGGACTGAGTTTGCCTGACATAGCCCCCCCACCCCATGAGGGAGGCATCCGTGGTCATCGTGGCTATCGGCTGATGGGGGTGAAAGGGCAAGACCATTGTTGGGGATTTCGAGATGTTCACCAGAGTAAATTTTGCTTGCATCTCTGAGTCACACTTATTTGAAAACACAAAGGGTGTTGTAGAGGGTACCACTGAGTGAGAAGTAGCCATTGAAGAACTCTCACATGGAATCTGACTAGAGGAACAATGGTAATCGAAGCTGCCATTGACCCCAATAGCTGAAGTACAGATCGAGCTGGGGATTTGTGGTGACACAGCAGCAGTTGAACTTGTTGTCTTATTCTCTTTAGTCTGTGTTCTGGAAGGGATGCTGTGCAGTTTCTCGTGTCCATCAGTACCCCTAAGAATTCCAAAGGCTGAGTTGGGGTTGTGTTGGATTTCTCCCAGTTTATAGTGATTCCCAGGCTTCGAGCTGTTAAGACAGTATACTGCAGGGCTTCTTCCAGTAGATGCTTGGTGGGGGCGGTAAGAAGCCAGTCATCTATATATGGAAATGCCTGGAATCCTTGAAGTCGCAAGTGAGCAATAACCACTGCCGTGTATTTTGTAAATACTCTGGGGGCTGTAGAGAGACCAAACGGCAGGGCTCAAAACTGGTAGTGACTGGCTCCTATATGGAAGCAGAGGTATCTTCTTGAGCATTTATCCATTTTTATGTGGTAATACGCATTTTGAAGATCTACAGAGCGTATCCAGTCATCTTCTTCCAGAAGAGGAAGGATAGACTGAACCGTGACCATCCGGAATTTCTCTGTTTTTACAAATTTGTTTAGTGTACTGAGATCCAGAAATGGTCTCTAGTCCCCTGTCTTTTTTGGCACTAAAAAGACCCTTGAGTAAAATGCGGATCCTATCTGGTCTCTGTTTTTATAAATTTGTTTAGTGTACTGAGATCCAGAAATGGTCTCTAGTCCCCTGTATTTTTTGGCACTAAAATGACCCTTGAGTAAAATGCGGATCCTATCTGGTCTGGGGGGACTCTTTTTTTGTAGCAGCTTTTTTATTTCGTGTGCTGTTGTTACCCTTTGACTGGGTGGGACGTTGGGTAACACTCTTGATGAGACTGAGCAAAGATGGAAGGGGATGTGATAGCCTCTGGATATAATCCGTTGTACCCAAGAGTCGGTTGTTATGTTTTGCCAAGCAGCAGGGTACAAGGAGAAATGACCCCCGACCACTTCCAGAGGTGAGCAGTTGGGCAATGCATCAGAAGCGCTGATAGGGTTGGCCAGAGAAAGAATCTCTGGAACCCTGGTTTTGTTTGTGGACCTCCTCTGCCCCGAAAGAGGTGTCTTCCATTGGAGTTTCCCCCTCTGCCTCTAGCGGAAAACTTGGCGTGTGCATCCTGGAAAGCACCCTGTGATTTCTTGTGCCAGATCTTTCCACTTCTCTGATTTCTAGAGTAGAATCGCTGAGGGGTGGAGTTTCTGACACCTATGGCAGACAAGGTCTTGCCATCTTGTTTGCACCATGCCAGCGTATCCTTGACTTTAGGGCCAAACAAAGAAGCGGCCTCTATAGGGGCATTCATGAAGGAAGCCTTAAAGGAGTCCACAAAGGCACATCCAAGCATGTAGTCTGGTGACTATACCTGTGCCTTCCGCTCTAGCCGCCCCTTCCGTTGAGTGAGAAATAAGATGCATGGAAGAGTTGAAAATGGACTCTAGGGTGGCTATCTGAGAAGCAACATTATCACAGACTTCATCAGAAACAGCTCCTGACAAAGTTTCAGAGAGCTGGTTGATAAGATCTCACTGAAGCCTGGTAAAATGTGCCAAATAATTCAAAGACCTTACGGCGAAGGTCGATGAAGCAAACACATGCTTCCCTAATCTGTCAATAGCCCAGGACTCCTTGTTGGATGGATGGACAGTTGGCTCTCTTCTGCCAAATCCTTCTTAATAGCAACTGCCACCACCATAGCATCTACTGGGAGACCACGTGACCAGTGGGGATGCTTGGCGGGGAGCGATAATATTTTATCTGGGCTCTTAGGTATCGCTTCCATGGTATCAGGAGCCTTCAATGCATGCTGCATGATGAGCTGGACGAGCTCATCGGCAGGCAGGTGACCCAGGAGGTAGGGGGCCGGGCACAAAAAGCTTGCATGAATACGGATTCCTCAGAGGAAGGATTAGAGGGATTCCAGTCACCCCTCTGTCTAAGGATCTCAAGGATGTCACCAAAGGACACCTCATCACAGTGTGACCATGGAAACCCTTCCCCGTCATCAAAATCCATATCTTCAGTCAATGACTCCTCAGTGGAGTCCATGTGTTTCCTCTTACATGATGCTTTGCGGGGTGCTTCCTCAGTGGGAGGTTCTGGGGAAGACTGCAAACAGGGTGTCTCCTGAGGAGGAGAGACCTGAGGCTCTTGTGCCAGGTGTGCCAGGTGTCTGGGAGTTGAAGCTTGTGGCAGTTGCAGCACAGAGGGGTGAGATGACTCTGACATATGAGCTTTGCCAGCAGAGGCAAGCACCTTCTCCATGGCCTGGAAGGCTGGCCTGCCCAAGGAGGGATGGGAGCCCAGAACCAAGCACGACAACCTTGGAACCAGGGTTACACCCCACCCCGATGAGCCCACCCCCAGACCAGGAGTCTGAAGAGGATCGTGAATTGTAAGAGAGAGAGAGCATCTCTGGAAGGTGCCATAGAAAGAAATTGGCATGGAGCCAGGAATGCCCTCCCCCAAAGGCACAGCCACTGGCCTGAGAAAAGCCTGATGCCCACTGCACTGAAGGCCACAAGGACAACTGTGGTTCCAAAGTGAGATCCTCTATTGGAGTCAGAGGGAGAGAAGCTGCTCTCGGAGTAATAGGCTTCGAGACTTGAGTGGAAGTTGAAGGAGAAGTATATGTTGGGTTTTGAGGCAAAATATGCTCACCTGAATGAGGGGCTGCGGACTTCGACAGTTGAGAGAGACCTCTGATCACAAGCAACTGGTCAACAAGCCTCAACACATCCTGCTCAGAAAGACTCTTGGTTGACCTCATGGAGAAGGCTGATGGCAATTCTGGCCTTTCCAGGAAAGGACGATACTGACTGCTTGAAAACGGATCCAATGAAGGCAAATATTTGGTCCTTGCTAATTCAATAGGTGCAGAGCTCGGAGCCGAGGAAGTCTGCACCGAAGAAAATGGTGTGGAAAAAGTCTGCGCCGAAGATGTCAGCACTGTGGTAGTTGAAGGTGTCTGCATCGTAAAGGCAAAGGTCTGCCCCAAAGGGTATGGTGCCATAGTAGAAAGTGTCTGCACCGACAATAAGGACAGTGCCGAGAAGGACTGCACCGAAGTACACGTTGGTGCAGAAAAAGTCTGCACTGTGGAGTACAGAAGAGTCATACTTGGAGCCAAATATAACTGTACCAACGGTGTAGAAGGGGACTGAACCTGTTTTGATGATGCCGTTAAGGGTTGCGACAGAACTGTCAGAACCATAGTTGTCTGCACCGGGAACTCCAGTGCCGATATCGATACGGGAGACATGGCTGTAGTCAGGATCATTTGGGGCTGTACTGAGTCTGGAGCCAACAGGGTCACAGGTGATAGCGCCAGAGTAGTAATCAATTTCACCTTCTTGTGAGTCGACTCCCTACGATCTCCAGAGGGAGAAGAAAAGAGTGACTTTGATGAAGAAGAGGAAGAATACCTCTTGCGGGGTTTAACAGGAGGAGGTGAGCCCTCTGACCCAGAAATAGCCTCAGAGAAAGGAGACTTGAGGAGACCTTTCAAAATTAACTTATTCTTCCTCTCGTTGAGAGTCCCGGTAGAGAAGTTTTTACACATCCTACACAGAGGATCTACAGTCAAGTGAGAGACATTAAGACAGTAGATGCATAAGTCATGGCCATTGGAAAGTGGTAACTTACATCCGCAATCCTTGCACTGCTTGAAACCAATGGAACTTTTCTTATCCAACATAGCTGCTGTGGAGAAGAAGCACAGTAGCAAAAGGAAGAATAACGGCTACCCAAGAAAAGGGTAAAGGAGAAAAGGAAGGATTGCCAACAATTTTAATGGAGAATTACCACAAGGTAAGAAAAGAGAGTAATAAAGGGAAAAGACTAAAGGGAGAGAGTCTAAAGTGTGCGATAGGGTAGGAAAATATTAGAATAAACTTTTGAGAAAATTTTAGAGTAATAATATATAAACTGTCAAAAATTAGACACAGCTGAGAGAGTGGCTTGACACAGCTGTTCAGTAATGTGGCAAATGAGATCTGAGGTAACAGGGAGCAGGGCATTCTGGGTAAGACCTTGGCTTGAGAGTTTTTGGCTGACGCAAGCTTGATATTGACTGGCTCGGTTCCGAGGATGGAGGTGATCAGTAAGTAATGAACGAAGATTAACAACATCAGATTGTATATTATAACATGATAGATGGACTAATTAAACTAAACTCATGTGTTATGTACTATCAATTTTAAATTGATATTCTGATTATTTCTTGTTTTTGATTGGATATTATGTTTTATTTGTTTGTATATATAAAAGGTTGTTTGCTAGAGATCTTAAATGATCTGATGAAGCAAATCAGTGTTGTGAAAGTGCTTACCAAATAATAAAAGCTTTAACCTGACCGTGTGTCAGCTTGCTAGTGTTTATTATTTCTTAACAGTGATAGTACTTTGTAAAAAAAATGTAGTCACCTTGCTTTATTTATGCTTAATGTGCCCTTTTTTGCCCTTATTATATTCGTTTTGCTCGTTTAATCTTTATTCATGCTCATTATACTTTTCTTGTGCTCATTTTACTCTAAACAAGTTTGTTTTACTTTAAACATGCTCGTTTTGCACTTCCAAGGTAATTCCAAACCCCTTATGTGCTTTTTTGATAATTGTTTTATCAAATACCTTATTTTTAAACATTTTGTTTAATTAATAAACTTTTTGTGCCTCGTTTGTTTAATAATGCATTTTGTGCCCTTGTAATGCTCTGCTTTATTAATCTTTTTTAATAAATGAATCATTCGTGCAAGTTTCCGTGACCTTTGGTTCGTTTCTGGCTCTGTTTTGTACTTGGTTCTCTTAGTTTACCATCGCTGTTAACTCTGCACATCATGGCTCTGAGAAGCAGTCTCTGGAATCCCACTTCTGACATCATGTCGCTCATCCAGTCAGGATTAAACAGACGAACACTTGTGGGTTCTGTTCAAGCAGCCTTATTATGTACAAACACGTCACTGAGGCTTAACTTTAACTTAGATAAATGTACAAACTAGCTATCACACTCCTACATGCTCACTCTCTGGCTGCACTCTCAAAATGGGACTGAAGCTAGCATGTACTTGCTATTTATATGCACGTGCTGTCCTTGAAATGCTTCTTAAAGGTACAGTACACATACAATATTCTACAAAGAGGGACTCACAGCAACAAATGACTGGTGCCAAAGTCATGGCCTTAAGTTAAACGCAAAAAATGTATTATCATATCATTCGGCAAAAACATGGCTCCTACTGATTACCATATCAACTGCAACCCTATAAGCACACAACCTGTGGTGATAGACCTGGGTACTCAGGTTGACAACAGTCTCACATTCCACCATCATGTAGCAGCAATGGTCCAAAAATAGACAGATTTAAATATTGCTCTTACAAACTTGATAAAATGTTTAGTTAACATGTATTTTCTGCAGGATATAAAGTCTGAAAATCAAATGTGTATCATTATTTATTGACTTCAGTCTTCTGTGATTTATCAGAAAGCTACAGATTCTATGAAGAACAGACCAAAAAAATACGGCAAAAGTCTTGACATTGTGCTAAAATCTGGACAGAGGTATGACCCTAAAGCATACCTCTCAAGCTCTCAAAACAAGAAATCTGGACAAAGCCATAAATAATGGGTCAGTGAAGTGCTTGTGCAGACAAGGACATTCCATTGAAATGGTCATGGGGAAATGTTTCATTCCATGTGAGTGAAGTGATTGGACATATGTGGACAAACTACTGCTGGGGTCGTTGGGGGGGAAATTTATTTACTTAACATTTGTTAACTGGGAATGTCTGATTAGGACAGAGCTTATTTTCACCAGAGGCCTGGGGAGAAATGCTCCAGATGCATGTCGTTGGAAAGTGGAAGGAAACCAGAGTACCCACAGGAAACCCAGACGAAAACAGGAAGGACATGCAGACTCCGCACAAAAGGAACCCCAGCCGAGAATAGAACCAAAGAATCTCTTGCTGTGAAGCAACAACGTTAACTGCTGCACCACTGCACCACCCAATGAAATGAAATGTCAAATTAGTGTCAGTAAAAGTGTTTGTGCAGGCATCATTGGGAGAAATGTTTCATTTGCTGTCACTGAAGTGCTTGTGAAGGCATGGGCAGACTACAGAAAGGATCAATGGAAAAATGAATCATTTTTGTCAATAAAGTGCTTGTACAGACACGGACAATCTACTGAAGGGATTGCTAGGGGAAATGTTTAATTTGGAGTCAGTGAAGTGCTTGGCCATACATGGATAAACTACTGAAAGGGTCATGAGGAAATTATTCATTTGGTATCAGAGAAGTGCTTAGGCATACATGGACATGTTGCATTTGGTGTCAGTGAAGTGATTGTGCAGACATGGACATATTACTGAAAGGGTCATTGGGGGAAATGTTTCATAATTGGACAGACTATTGAAGGGGCAGCTGGGGAAATGTTTCATTTGATGTTTGTGAAGTGCTTGTGCAGACATGGACATACTACTAAAAGGGTCATTGGGGAAAATGTTTCATTCCATTTCAGTGAAGTGCTTGGGCATACATGGACAAACTATTGGTGTCATTGGTGAAATCCTTCATTTAGTGTCAGTGAAATGCTTACACAAACATGGACATAGTACTGAAAGGGTTGTTGGGAAAAAAATTCTATTTGTTGTAAGTGCAGTGCTAGTGTAGACATGGACAACATACTGAAAGGATTATTGGGGGAAAATTTTGTTTGGTGACAGTGACATGCCTGGACATGCATTGACAAACTACTGAAGGGATTGTTGGGGAAAATGTTTCATTTGGTGTCAGTGCAGAGCTTGTGTAGGGATCCTTGGCAGAAATGTTTCATTTGATGTTAATGAAGTGTTTGTGCATATGTGGACAAAGTACAGTAGAAGTCATTGGGGAAATCTTTCATTTGGTGTCAGTAAAGTGGCTGTGCAAACATGGACGTACTACTGAAAGCATCTTGGGGAAATGATTCATTTCGTGTCAGCGGACTGCGTGGACATAGATGGACAAACTATTGTAGTGGTCATCGGAGGGAGATATTTTGTTTGATGTCAGTGAAGTACTTGTGCAGATATTGACAAACTACTGAATGGATTATTTGGAGAAATGTTTCATTTGGTGAGACTGAAGTGCTTGTGTAGGATACCTGGCAGAAATATTTCATTTGATGTCATTGCAGTGCTGGTGTATACATGGATAAACTACAGTAGGGGTCACTGAGCAAATATTTCATTTGCTGTCAGTGAAGTGCATGGGCATTCATGGACAAGCTACCAAAGTGGTTATTGGAGACATTTTGTATTTGGTGAGAGTGAAGTGCTTGGGCATGCATGGCCACATTACCAAAGGGACTGTTGGGGGAAATCTTTCATTCCATGTGAGTGAAGTGTTTGGCCATACATGGACCAACTAATGCTGTGGTCATTGTGGAAATATTTCATTTGGTGTCAGTGAAATGCTTATGCAAACACAGACATAGTACTGAAAGGATCATTTGGAGAAATGTTGCATTCGACATCAGTGACATGCGTAGGCATACATGCACTGGGAGGGGGGGGGTAGTCATTGGGGAAAATGTCACACTTAGTCCCAGTAAAAGTGCTTGTGCAGGGATCATTTGGAGAAATGTTTCAATTGGTGTCAGTGAAGTGCTTGGGAATAAATGGACAAACTACAAAAGGGATCGATAGGGAAAAAAAGAAGTTATGTACTTACCATAACGTTTCACGTGAGTTGTTCATCTCACCTTCTTTCTTACAGATGGGTTTGGAGCTGATACTCGGCTCTGAGTCGGCATAGGACAAAGCTCAAGGTCTTCAGACAGCTCGAGGCCAAGTCCCTATCCCAAGATGCACCTTGTGTTACCTCAGATCTTGTTTGCTGCCTCTAACAATACCATATGCATTTCTATCACTTTTTTTAGGGAAAAACCATAGAAAGACTGAGCAACCATGATAAAACTATTATCTTGGTCCTCGAAAAACCCTGTAGGGGGTAGGAGGGTGGGAAGTAAGAATGACGGCGAGATGAACAACTCACATGGAATGTTATGGTGAGTACATAACTTCTTTATGTGAAGTTGTTCTATCTCACAGTTCATTCTTACAGATGGGTAGCACCTCAAGCACCATCTTTCTCGGGTGGCTCATGGGAGTATATTTTTCAGGACAGTAGAACCAAAGGAGGTCCTGCCCCTGGAGGCCCTATCAACTTTGTAATGAGCGATAAAGGTATGAGGCCTTGACCAAGTGGCTGCTGCACAAATATTGTCTATAGGAAGCTTAGCAGAAAAAGCAGAGGATGTGGACACTGCTCTGGTAGAATGAGCTTTAATTTTGTGTTGTAAAGGTAAACTGGCAGCTGAATAAGTGAAAGTGATGCAATCAGATAACCATTTAGATAGTGTTGGTTTTCCACTGGCATACCTTTCCTAGAATATGAAAAGGAAATAAAAAGTTCTGATCTTCTGAACTCTTTGGTTCTATCCAAGTAAAATATATGCTGTCTATGAACATCAAACTTGTAAGGAATATACTCTAAGTTGTTGGTGTTTTTGGGGAAAAACACTGGCAAATCAATGATTTGGTTAAGGTTAGTTTCAGTACAAACTTTAGGTAAGAATGAAGGATTTGTTCGCAGCGACACTCTGTCAGCATGAAAAACCAAATAGGGAGGTTTTATGGACAAGGCCTGTAGTTCTGATACTCTTCGGGCAGACGTGATGGCTACTAAAAAGATAGTCATCCAAGAAAAAAATTTAAAATCACATGAGGAAGCTGGCTCAAAAGGTGGGAGAATAATGCGTGAAAGCATAAAGTTTAAGTTCCATGGGTTATAAGGGGATTTCACTGGTGGTCTGAGGTGGAAGGTTCCTTTCAGGAAGGCTTTGGATAGCTTGTGTGACATTATGTTCAATCCTTCAATACCAGGATGAAAATTAGAGATGGCGGCAAGCTGTACTCAAATTGTAGCTGCCGCCACTCCTTTGTTGAAAAGCATCGTCAAAAATTCTAATATAGAGGAAATGGGGGCTTTGTAGGCATCAATGTTATTCTGAGAAGCCCATATAGAAAATCTCCATTTGCTATGGTACAACTTCGTAGTGGAGGATTTATGAGAAGATATTAAAATATCTCCAACCAAAAGTCCGTGGTGAAGTACGGCAGACCAAATAAACCAAGAACTCTCTAATGTACAAAAAGTTTAATCCACGGTATTGTAGTGAGCACAATACAGATAAGGATACAGTCGATAAGCGCTTTCACCCAAAGTGAGCTTCTTCAGATCGTATTACTGTTATCCACTAATCCCTTAAATACGTTTTACAATAGATCACAGAATTCAATTATCCAATAACTTAATAAAACAATCATGATGTCTTAAAAACACATACACATATATATATTGCCATTAATACATACAATTCTTATTTAAAACTTATATTTCTGTTGATAGCCTTTGCAATACCATACTATTCAGTGCATACAGATTGCATAAAATATAAAAAATATAAAAACTAGAATGTATATGTATGTATACTGGTGAAGTTTATATTAAAAACATTTAATGATGAAACTAGAAATTTACTATAAAAATGTGTATGTTAAATATGGTTGGGTGTTTGATATAAAATATTAAGTTATTCTCTATATATACTCATGTGTGAACATCTAAATAACATAAAAATTAATATAACAACTCAAATTAACACAGAATATACATACATATTTATTTACAGAGACTAACCTATTACTTATGAAATATATATAAAATAAACTTATTAGTAATATACTTAGATGTATAGTCCTATATATACGTCTGACGTTTCTGACAGATAGTATTTAGCTAATTTTAACATTAATATTCCTTCTTTTCCTCAGAGCCGGTTTTATAGAGGCTCTTTCATTCAACCCCGAGCCTCTATCAGCTCTTAGCCTCATAATCCATTTACTTTCTCTATCCTCCGTATGATTTCTTATATCTCCACCTCTGGAATAGAAGTGGCTGAGGGATTAGATGGACAGAGTGTGACTAGTAAAGCTAGTAATACTATAAGATCTAGTAACAGTCAGTTTATACATGCTGACAGGGATGATTATCGTACAAATAAAAATACTAGCTATACAACGAATATTAGTAACAGAACAAATGCCTGTGATCTATTGTAAAACGTATTTAAGGGATTAGTGGATAACAGTAATACGATCTGAAGAAGCTCACTTTGGGTGAAAGCGCTTATCGACTGTATCCTTATCTGTATTGTGCTCACTACAATACCGTGGATTAAACTTTTTGTACATTAGAGAGTTCTTGGTTTATTTGGTCTGCCGTACTTCACCACGGACTTTTGGTTGGATTTATTACATATTTTTTACCGTGCATCGTGGGGTACTTTTTCCGTATAAGGCAACGGTTGTTATATTAGATATTAAAATATGTTGTATTTCATTTGAGAGGTTATGGAACCTGGCTATGTTGGGAATTGGAGCAGCCAAGCTGTCAGTTTTAGGGAATAAAGGAATGGGATGAAGAGCCACCAATGAATGCATCACAAGGTCTGGAACTGGGTCTAGAATCCAAGGCTCTTTCAACAGATGACGATGAAGGAAGGGGAACCAAATCTGACGGGGGCTATTAGAATGATGGTCCTTCCCAGGGCTTTTGCTTTCTGTAGTACTTTGGGTATCAGGGGAATTAGTGGGAATGCATAGAGGAGACCCAGAAACTAATCGTGTACGAGTGCGTCCCTTGGGGAATCTCCCGAAGGGGGAATCAGGGCCAAGTAGCTTCTGGATTTTGCGTTCATATGGGAAGCAAAAAGATTGCAGCAAGGCTGGCCCCATCTGTGGAATATTCTCTCTGCTATCTCTTTCTTGAGGGACCACTCGTGAGGCAACAAAATTGCCCTGCTCAGTTTGTCTGCAATCACATTGGATTTCCCTGGGATGTGTGTTGCTATCAGAAAGTGCTGGATGGATGTAGCCCACTGCCATACTCTTAGGGCCTCTCGACAAAGGAGATAGGATCTGGTTCCTCCTTGTTTATTCAAGTACCAGACCACTGACATGTTGCCCGTCTGAACTGCAATTGTCCCCAGAAGGAGAGAGTCCTTAAAGTACTGCTATGCCAAGAGTACCGCTCTCATCTCCAGGACATTGATATGCAGATGTGTCTCTTGATCGGTGCATGTGCCTTGGGCTGTTCTTCCCTGAAAATGCCCCCCACCCTATTATTGAAGTGCCCGTGGTCACTGTGGCCGATGGTGAGGGTAGGATAGAAGGACGACCTGTCGTTACTTGAACAGAGGTCAACCACCACCGAAGATCCATTTTGCATTTGTTTGTTACAATAATGAGATGAGACATTGGGAGCATTTGATAAGACCATTGTGTGAACAGCAGCCATTGTAGAATCCGCATGTGCATGCAACCCAATGGAATCGCTATTACTGCAGCTGCCGTCATCCCTAATAACTTTAGCACTTCTGATGCTGGAGCCTTGTCTCTGGATATGATGTTCTGGATTTGCCGATGAAGTAGCAATATCCTTTCTGATGGCAATTTTAAAGTGGTGGTGGTGGCAGTGTCCAATTCTGCTCCGATAAAAACGATATGTTGTGATGGCGATAAGGCAGATTTTTCTGAATTTATGGTAATGCCCAGTTAATTGCAAAGAGAAAGAGTGGTGTCTCTGGCTTGTATTAACTGATGCCTGGTGGTGGCAGTGAGGAGCTAATCGTCTAAGTATGGAAACACCTGGAATCCCAAACGCCTCAAGTGAGCTTTGACCACTGCCATACATTTGGTGAACACTCTGGTGGCTGTAGTGAGACCAAAGGGCAGGGCTCAAAACTGGTAATGACTGGCTCCCAGCTGGAACTGCAGATGATCCCTGGATGGTCTGGCCATTTTTATATGGTAGTACGCATCCTGGGGATCTATCGAGCACATCAAATTGTCTTTTCCAAAGAAGGGAAGTATTGACTGAAGCGTGACTATCTGGTACTTCTCTTTCTTGACAGATCTGTTTAGTCTGCTGAGGTCCAAAATAGGTCTCCAGTCCCCTGTCTTTTCTGGAACTAAAAAGAATCCTGAGTAAGTTCCGGATCCTGTCTGGTCTGCTGGGACTGGTTGGATGACTCATTTTCTTAGCAATATTAGGACCTCTGCTGTTGCTTGTTCCCTGTAACTGGGTGGAATGTCCTGGATTTTTGTTGTCAATGGAGGGGGGATGGTGAAGGGAATGAAATATCCTCTGGAAACTTTGTACCCAGTTGTCATTTGTTATTTTGAGCCAGGCGTCTGGATACAAAGATAAGCAACCCCTGACTGCCTCCAGTGTAGGACAGTCGGGCCTCCTTTCAGGAGCGTTGGTAGAGCTTCCCAAAGAACTGGTGTCTGTTGCCCTGGTTTTGCAGACCCCCTCTGCCATGAGGGCGGCATCTTCCATTATTGCCCCTTCCTCTGCCCCTGGATGGGGGTTCACCACGTGTGTCCAGAAAGACTCCTTGGACTTTTCAGAACCACATCTTTCCTCCCTTCTGACCCTTGGGGTAGGGTCTACTAGGGGTGGAAAAACGGACTCCGATGGCAGACAGAGTCTTTCCTTTCTGCTCACACCTGGTCAAAGTTTCCTTAACTTTGGGCACGAAAAGGGAAAAGCCATCAAAAGGGGTGTTGACAAAGGATGACTTAAAGGGCTCTGTAAAGGAACATAAGCACATCCAGGAGTGTCTCCTGAGAGCAATTCCTATACCCACTGCCCTACTCGTTCCATCAGCTGCATATGAGATGAGACGCATGGACGAGTTCACTATGGAATTAAGGGTAGCAAGCTGGGAGGCAACTTTGTCTGAAGCTCCTGCAGCTACCATACCCTGAAGAGTATCTCCAAGCTCTTTTAGGAGGTCTCTTTGCAGTCTTGTGAAATGTGTAAGATAGTTCAGTGAACGCATGGCAAAAGTCACTGAACTGTACACGCACTTCCCATATCTATCCATGATCCTAGAATCTCTGTTAGGAGGATGGATAGAGGAAGAAGTTTCTGACATCTTCTTTTTGGTGGCTGCCGCCACCACCATGGCATCAACCAGCACTCCCTTATTGAGAAATGATTTATGCTGAGGGGCAGAAATAAATTTATTGGGCCTCCTAGGGACAGACTCCATGGTGTCTGGAGACTCTCACGCCCTTTGTGAGACCAGTTCAATGAGCTCATCGAAGGGTGGAGACACCCAAAAGGTGGAGGGTTGAGACTCAAAAGCCTTTAGGAGAATCAACTCATCTTCAGTGGGGTTGGTGGGCTTCCAGCTTAAGGATTTCTAATATATCTGCAAATGAGATATCTTCACAAGGGGACCATGGGGACCCTTCTGATTCATCTCAGTGTCAGATGTGAGAGACACCTTCGGGGAGTCTAGGTGCTTTCTCTTGCAAATTCTCTTCCTGGAAACCTCATCAGTGGGAACTTCTGGTGAGGTCTTGGAAGAGCAGGGGCCACCCAGTGGGGCTTTCTGAGGCTCAGGGTCTCTACGCTTCAAAGGGATCTGTGAGGCAGAAGTGGACACAGGCACTTTTGGGGAGGAAGTAGTTGGTCCTGAAGTTGTGGATGTCCTGGAGGACATTACTCTCCTCATAGCTTCAAAGGCACCTCTCCTCTGATGAGAAGGAACTGCTGAATCCAAAGAAACAACTGATCCCCTCAGCACTGGAACAGTGGGCTCTGAACCAGAAGTAGGAGTCGAACTCATCCAAGCTGAGGCCCCCGAGAGGCAAAGTCAGAATCGACAGGTTAGTCCGACTATCCTCCCTGGACCTGACCGGAGATTGTTGGCTCCTAGACTCCTCGATGAGCACCAAGGAAGTCTGAGTAAATGGAACTGATGGCACTGGAGCTGGCGTCAGCTCCGAAGGCTTCACAATAATGAGGTCCAACTCCTCCGGCTCCGATGGACCGGTATGCCTCGGAGGAGAAAAAGAAGTTGATGGCATAACAGTTTTCGGTTCCGAAACCACTTGGGTCGGAGCCAATAAAAATTTAGCAAATGCCGGTGCCTGTAGCAGCTTCTGCACCACACAAGCCACATCCAAATCGGACAGAATAATCGAAGACCAAGATGAATGTATGGAGGGTGGTACCGACTGGAGAATAGGAGATTTTAGTACTTCGGAGACTGGTTCCAGGACTGGGGACTGGCTCTGAAAAGACAAAACACTCGGCTCCGAAGGCTGTGGAGCCGACGTCGATGGTTTCTTGAATTTTGACAAATCAGTTGAAGAAGCCTTAGAAGACTTGAAAGACTTGGGAGACTGGCTAGATTTATCCTGGTCACTCAAAGCTTCCTGAAAAGAAGATTTTAGAAGTCCTCTATCAATGAGTTTTCTTTTCCTTTCATGTAAAAACTCTACTAGAAAAAGAATGGCAAATGGAGCAGCTCTCTTGCAAGCGCAAGGCTCCAAGACAATAAACACAATTTATGTGACTGTCACTGACGTCTTTTGTCCACACTTTGGATATTTTTTAAACCCAGAGTTGGGATTTTTTGTCTTTTTCTTGGTTAGCCATGTTAAATCCTACAGTACCAAAAATATCTAACTGTACACCAACAGACTGTAGTATCAAAGAAGAATGCACACACACACACACACACACACACACACACACACACACACACACACACACACACACACACACACACACACACACACACACACACACACACACACACACAAGCTTTAGCAATCTTAAACTACAGTAATTAGCCCTTAGGAAAAAAAAACAAATGGGCTGTATATGAATAAATGTAATCTAACTATAGCTATCTAAATGCACTAACACACAATGACTAACGTTTATAGAAGCTTATTAAACACTACAAAGCTATATAAAACTATGCTAATAATGTTATAAAGGCACACCAAAGAAGGGAAAGGGAATACTAAAGGCCTATAAAAAATATGAAGGCCAAAGGGAGTAAGAGAACTATCTAATATTAAGCTATTAAAGATCTAAAAATATAACTATCAATAACTATCACTAACTATTAATATGTAAGACAAAATTTAGAATTTCTTTTAGAAAAAAGCTATACTGGCCCGAGCTGTGCTAGGAAATCTCCGATCTGTTGCAGTGGCAAACTAGATCTGGGGTAACTCAAGGTGCATCATGGGATATGGACTTGGCCTCGAGCTGTCTGAAGATCTCGAGCTTTGTAGTAGGTCGACTCAGAGTCGAGGATCGGCTCCAAACCCATCTGTAAGAATGAACAGCGATATAGAACAACTTTACATTCATAATTTTGGTGTCAGTGAAGTGCTTGTGCATACAGAGTGAAACTACTGAAGAGAGATCATTGGGGAAAATGTTTCATTTGGTTGCAATGATGTCCTTGGACATACATGAACATACTACTGTAAGAATCATGGGGAAATTATTCAGTTGGTGTCAGAGAAGTGCTTGGATATATATGGACAAACTACTGAAGGGGTCACTGGGGGAAATGTTTCCTTTGGTGTTAGTGAAATGCTTGTGAAGACATAGACAAAATCCTGAAGGATTTCCGGGGGAATTGTTTAATTCTGTTACAGTGAAATGCTTGGGCATACATGGATCAACTACTGAGGGGATTGTTTGAGGAAATGTTGCCTTTGGTGTCAGAGTGTGGTGCTTGGTCATACATGCATACACACATACATACCTACATGCATACATACACCCACACACATATCTATGTATATATATATATATATATATATATATATATATATATATATATATCTATATCTATATATATATATATATATATATATATATATATATATATATATATATATATATGGCTCTACCTGAGAAAGCCAAAAGCTGAGAACACTGACAACAAAATACCCAACACCAGAACACCGACAATGCAGAAATCTGACAATTCACAATCCCAACAAACCATAACCCCGACAAAACACAGCACCAGCATATACAGACATCTGCAGTCACTCCAGAATCAAAACACAGCAACTAACTAAAAACAAAAGAAAATGAACTTACTTTCAGATATATAGTTGTGAAGTTGTTTTTATATGATGTCAAGAATTTCCTATGTTTTGAGGATATAGGCATTCTGCCTTTTGTCATTTTATTAGTCGTAAGGAACCATGTGATTACTCCATACGTCAGTCACATTGTGAACTGAATAGTATTGTTGTTTCCTTGCTGGATCGTTGGATTTGTTCACTGTCCCTCTTTTAGGGTTTAGTAGTTTTTAGGTAAGCTGTCAACATAACTATGCTTGTTTTTTATCAGCCTTTTAGCCGTAAGTAGCCTTGTGATTATTTTGTATACTTGTGATACTTTAAATTGAATAGCATTGCATTTCTCAGCTGGATTGTTGAGTTTGTTTCCAGGTTTGGCCATAAGGAACCATGCGGTTACTCTATGTATAAGTGACGCTTTGAGTTGAATAGCACTACTGTTTTCCTAGTTGGATTATTGGTTTTGCTTGCAGACCTTATTTAGGATTCAATAGTTTTAAGGCAAGCTGCAAATATGATTATTCTGTATGTTTTCCCTTTGTCATTTCTCTAGCCACAAGCAGTTATGTGACCACTTTATATGTTTGTGATGCCTTAAATTGAATAATACTGCTGTTTTTAGCTGGATTGTTGAATTTGTTTATAGTTTTAATGCTATACTCATAGCAAAGCCTTTTTTCTTAGGACTTATTGATTTTAGGTAAGCTGTAATTCTACATTTTAAAAATGTATTAGTGTACGGCTTTGAAGTTACAGATATATTCTTTTTGTTTTATAAGCAGTTACTTTACCAGTGCAGTATGAATATAGATAGTGACAGTGTTTTGCTGTTTAATCATTGTTATTCATGATTTCTTGCATTTTAAACTATATGACTAGATTATTAGTATTTTTGTAAAAGTAACACTGTCTTTATTTGATTTGTCTTGGCATCATTCCTTAATGTGTATTTATTCAATGCTTCTGAATCGGTAGATAGTTTTTATTGAGAGGGTCATGCTTGTTGGTATTATCATGTGACCATGGAGTATTTTGTGATTGGTTGATTCATAATTTTAAATAGCATTTGGATAATGTTTGCTGTTATGGTCTGATGAAGCAGAGGCTACTCTGTGAAAGCGCTAACCTTTTATTCCAATAAAGTTATTTTTTGTATAGTTTACAGCTGTATTTGGAAGGAGTTCTTTTCTCTTTTCTGGATTTGTCTGCCATGTTTACTCCAACCTTAACTAAGTGGTCTGCATTTTTTTCATCTCTGTTTTCTTAAATGATGTCTTTGTATAATGGTGCAATGGTGTTCTTCCACTTTTTTTCATATCCTCCTCCTTTCTTGATGTACTGCGCATGTGTATGGGACTTACGCAGTACATAGGTACGAAACAGACAGGGCAGAAATACAAGGAAAACCAGGTACGGTTCTTTAGTTTTGCATAACATACCTGATTTTTCTTGTATTTTCTCTGCCCTCCATATGTACCTCTTGACCTCTTAGCTCAATAAAACTGGAAAACCTTAGCATATATTGATAGAAGAAAGTCCAGGTGACCGGACTTTTTTCTATTGGTATTTGCTCGATTTACAACATTCATGCTGGTTGGCCTGACCAATCAGCATGCACATTTCTGAACGTTAATGACCTGTCATTCTATATCAGGTTCCCTTTGGAATCCTGAAATACTGAAATGTTGAATTTCAGTATTTCGAGAGCAAACTGTTGAATCTGCAGTTGCTTGAAACTGCAGAATATCGAACCCGCGGTACTGATGGCGCATTAGGTAAGTGTTATGTTTTTTAAGGGTTTTGGGGAGGGTTTGTGTGTATGTGAGTGTGTTGGGGAATGTTAGGTGTGGGTTAGGGTAGGTAGGTAAGAGTGTGAATGTGTCAGTATTGAGAGTGGTGGTGTTTGTATGTACGTGATGTGTGTTTGTGCAAGGGGGGTGTAGAATGTGTGGTGGTCGGTTTTCTGTCTTTTGGTGTTTAGTGCGGCCTCGGAGTTAGTATATATAGGTAGCGGGGGTGTGGGGGATGAAGGGAGGCTTGACCCCTGCTTATAGGAAGGGTGTGTGTGTGCGTTTTGTTATTTTCGTGTGTGTTGGTTTGCTTTGTTGTAGTGTCGGGAGGTAGGTGTATTTATGTTTGTATGTGTGGTGTAGTGTTTTGTTGACGTTCGCAGTTTTGGTTTTTGGGTTTGTGAGTTTCCGGCTTTATAGTCTCAAGATACTGAAATTCAATATTTCAGTATTTTGAGATTATAAAGTGAATCCTGTATAACACACACACACACACACACACACACAGGCACGCACGCACGCACGCACGCACACACACACACACACACACACACACACACACACACACGTGTGTGTGTGTGTGTATATATAAAATGTATGTGTAGCAATGCTTATACTAAGGGCCACTTAAAAATTGTGTTACCAAAAATATGATTTCAGTCTGCTCACAAAATTACCTACATTGACTAACATTTTATATTTACCTCAGCACTAAAAATCTATAATAATAATAATGTCAGATTTGCCACAAAATGTATTTATTTTATTTATTTATTGGCATTTGATTACTGGAATGTTCCAGTGGGCCTTGAGAGCCCCTGGGGAGAAAAGTTCCAAAACAAGTAATAATATAGAACAATTAAAATATATGCATGCAAGTTAACCTCAAAATTTCAAGGAACAGATAGTAGTGAATTCATACATGGTTTGCCATCAAAATGTCGGAAAAGAGTTACGCAAACTTGGAAGGTCAAAAGGCACTCTTCCAAGGTGTCGTAACTTTAATTTTTAAATGTCTGAATCCACAAGAACTAATGCATACTAGCATTCGCTCTTGTGGATTTTTCATTCTGAATGGAGATCGCACTGTAGTGGGAACTGGGAAATTTACCCTTTCCCTCAGTGTAGTAAGATCTCGTAGTTTGTATATACAAGTAGCATGGAGTGTGGTGGGTGGAGGGGGGCTTGCCCCGCTGCAAAACATTTCATAGCACATAAATGGAAGTCCAGATAGTTTTGGTAAAGTCGACATTCCTGAGGTGTGAAATTTTCCTAAAGTACCACTTTTGGTTATCTGATTGTTTGGCATTTGGATTTTATGACATTTCAGGTCGGGTAAGTGATCACTTGCACAAGTGTGTTGTGAGATTTTGATTGTAAACCTTCATACATAAATGTGTACATACAAAGAGAGTGTGAAATAACAGAGAAAAGAAAATATAATTATTACACAGTAATTGACCTCCGAGGTTTAACAAAATTATGAAAATGAATGTCATGCATAACATTTAGGAGGTACATACACAGGAAGTCAAGGATATGAAAAGGTATCTTTTGGGGGGAGTGGTGAAGGTAAAGGGTAGAATTACAGTAGAAGGGAAATATGCAGGAGCATTTTGAGAGGGAGAAATAGTGTATGTATAGGTAAAGAAAAAGAGAAAAATGGAGAATTGCAGGAAATCGAGAATAGAAGGGAAAAAGAAATAGAAAATACAGAATTGAAGATAAAGTTTGTTATAGGAATATGAGTAACTAGGTTATAGGTTAGGTTACAGGCTAGTGTAAGGTGGGTTAAAAGGAATAGTGAGGAACGAATATGGTTAGGCTTTAAATGCAGGGGGTATAGAGCAGTTACAATTCCAAATGGAAGAGAGAGAGTTATGTAAGGAAGTTTTAAAAGGAGCAATTTGAGGGTTGGATCTAACAGTGAGAGGAAGAGGGTTCCAGATTCTAGCTACAGAGTGGGAGTATAAACGTTGGCCTGCTGTTGTATTACATGGTAAGGAAAGCCACAGTATGTTAGTTACACATAATTTATTGTAGGCTTGGTTTCACCATTCTAAGCTTATGTTTGTTAATCACTTAAAGCTTCATTTAAAACAAAACTTTTCACTGCTAAAATAATGCCACAATAGGAGGGAGTGGAGGTGAAATTTTTTTTCACCTTGGAGATGCAGTGAAAAGAGGTGACAATGAAACAGTGTAGACAGAGGTTCAATATGTATCTATGACGGATTCCCTTACTGTGAATATTTAACTCCAAAGGTATTGTAATTTCAGTGTATGAGAAGTGGTATAAAAGCCATTATTGATGGGGTATGGCTTTGTAGGTGGTAAGGCAGGTTTTGAATTTCCTTCAGAATTTTTGGCTCAGTTGATAAACCATAGTCAGAGAGAAAAGGTGGAGTTTAGTGCAGTCCCTCTGTGTTACTATTTCTGAAGAATGGGCTGTGTTGGTATTATGAAAGGGGGGAATGATGCTTTTGAGTTATGTGCTGGGGTGATGACCATGCTTTATTATATGCATGCTGAATAGGTTTTTGAGATCATTTCATGGCTACCAAAAACAGAGTTAAGCAGATGCATTCCAAACAGCTGCTAGATATTACAGGTATGTATAACTTTATTTTATTTTTGAGAGATTGTCAAACTTAATTGTATCACTGACTTCAGCCGATGTACCATGTGCACATATTCAGAAAGAAATGGACATGATTATGTATTTGGTGTATTTTTGTTACACTGTTTTGAGTAAGGAATTTAATGTTTTATATATTAGTGTTATGTATTAGTTTCCAAGATTCTTTTAACTTTAGTGTGGGGGTGGATGCAGCTATTGACATGGATTTTCTAGCTTTTTGGCTTATGATTTCATGTTTTTATTGAATATGTTAGTGAGTCAGTTTATTTTCTAACAGTTGAAAAGTAGCTGAGTATTTTCTTATTTATAGGTATGTGTGTATAGACAAAAATGTTTCTGCAAGTGTGTGTCTGTGTGTGTGTGTGTGTGTGTGTGTGTGTGTGTGTGTGTGTGTGTGTGTGTGTGTGTGTGTGTGTGTGTGTCTGCCTGCCTTTATATTCAGATTAGACACAATAAATGTACTTGCCAACCTGGGGACACTTAGGTACCTAGTAGCATAAACTAAAATTGATGGCACGTACCAGTAACAGTTAGGTTAGTTACACAGAGGTGTCACTTCAGGTTTCACCATTTCTCAAACACTTCAGTTGATGAACAACTTGTTCTAGGCATCTGATATGAATGGTACCTGTAACTATATTCTTTATCTTTCTGTCTTTGCCTTGTAACCTGATACTCTAGCCATGTAGTCTCAGACAATCCTCATAACTTGTTATATTATCATTTAGGCCCCCCATTATGAAGAACAACTTGCTTTGTCTTGCTTTATTGAGGAGATCTTGTATCTGCTGAATGTATACAGACCTGCTGCTAAGCACAGGCTGACATCATGAACACTGCTGTATTGTTAAACTGCATTTTGATAGCCATGAATCTAGAAACCAATTCTGTTGACATCTCTCACTGTCTGCTGAAGACTCTGTCTCACCACAATTTCCACACTATTTCTAGGTAGTCCTCCCACTGAGTAGTACACTCTGGATCATGGCCCAAGTAACTTTGCTGGAAACACAGAATAACAAGTCTGCTCCTTAGCATGATGTCATCCACCTCCAAGTTCCATTTCTTAGTGACCCTATATTCAGTGTAAAAATCTTTACTTAAATTTTGGCAGGTTGATTGGTTTTAGGCACAGCTTTTACTCAAAAGCTATATCCCAGGTAATCCAATCTGGGTAACTGGACACCAGCCAGACAGTTGCATCTAGATCAAGGGCTGATGGGCTTTATGACAGACACACAATGACTAAGAGGGGAGTGTCAACCACTTCCACTATTAGCATGGGTCCCTGGCATAGGTAAGAGTAGGTCGGGTCCTCAACTCACTTAACACTGGTAAATACCCCTTTCCATTTAGCAACATTAGGTTGCTTGAACAAATCAGTTATGCTAGATTTTGAATGCTGGGTGCCTAGCCCTGATGTATATTCTATCCAAGGAACATTTGATGAAAGCAATTGGTCCACACCAATCTCCCCCTTAGGTACCATGTGGAGTCTGTGCTGCTGTCTATGGCTATATTCATATTTAGGCGTATTCTGGTATTCTGACAGAGGACCTAGTAGGTTTAACTGGGATGGCTGGATTTAAACCTGATATATATTTTTAGGAGGCAGAAGGAGACCCTAGACTTGTTTTCCTTTCTATTTGCAGAAGTAATAGTGTAGGTATATTTGTGCATGCGGTGACTGTACTATGCTTAATAATAGAAAGACAAAACATGCTTACAGTATAACCTGTGGTGAGTAAAACATGAGAAAATCTTACTGTTTTAAAATATCATGGTACACGAAACGCTGAATCTATGTTTTTTTCAGTAAATAACCTTGCCTAAGTATTAACTGAAAGAAAATAAACATCACTATTGTCTGAATTATTTCATAGTTATTTGCAGTTAGTAAAATCAACACAATACATTACGGAGTAATAGAATGACAGTCTATGTGCTTATGCAGCTGTTAGCCACTGTTCCCTTTACGATGTAACAAATATGTGTGCTGCCTAATGATGAACTTTGCCAGGGGTGGTATATATTCAGTGAGACTTATTAGGCACCCTGGTAGAAAACCCTGTGGAAGAACAAAGATACACTGGGGGGATTATGCCCCTCAGCTTACCTGGTAACTCCTTGGTATCCCAGGGGCTGAAATGGAGACTGTTGCTGTGTCTGTGGAAGTCTGGCCTCACCTGCTAATCTTGCTGGCACAACTGACCACCATCAAATGCTGATTGTGATATACACACACAGACACAAACACTGTCTGAAAAAGTTCCATAATCCTTTCCTTCATAGTTCCCAAAAATAAGACGGAGATCCTCAGTAGTGGATAGAGACTAATTTGATCCATTGCCACACAAGCATACTTGCAAACACTGGGTTATTTAGGATGTGAAAGGAAGTAGTTATGTTATATAATCTGCAGTATTG